>NC_139048.1:2167500-2317500 GCF_965140915.1 Aythya marila
ACTTTTTCCTATGACTTCTTGAAGCCCAAGTATTTTTTCTCCACCTGCAGGGGTGTCATGGGCTCCTGGACATCAGGATGCTTGTCAGGATGCCTGAGTCCGAGACAGGTTGCAGAGGAGAGTTTATCCCTCGATCTCTGTACTGCCCAGGTGCAGCACATAGTTTGCAACTTCAGCTTTATCAAGAATGCCCAGAAGTGCAAGAAGATCCTAGCGCCTTATCACAGCATTTCTCTGTGTGTAGTCTTTCAGCCCTACACAAGACAAGAGAAATAATTCTGGTTGAATTATCTCCAAGTAGAGAAGGCAGAGAACATCAGGAAGCTCAGATGACGAACACAAGGCTGCATCACATCCATAATCAATTTTACACAACATTTTACCCCAGCATTAAGCTTCATCTTGCAATCTCTGAAGTGAGCAAAACAGGGATTTAGTTATTTTCCTGATTCCTGGCAATTTTACATTGGTTTATGTCATGAAAACTGGGTGTTTCATATTATTGTTTTCTATCACTGCAACATCATTGTTATTCTAATAAACATATGACTTTCTCCTTTCATCTAGTAAGCTTTTGGATAGACATACTTCTAAGGAGTCACTCATTCCCCAGACACCCACTTTAGGGGAGAACAACCACCACATCCTCAGTAAGAATCTACTAGAGCCCATGACACTAGACTTTGCTCTGAGCCATTCTGCAAGACCATGAGCTCAGGAGCTGCTCCTCCAAGGGATGCAAATGCTTGCACATGGTCCATCAGATGGACATGGATGTTTTAATTTAATAAAATCACACCTGTGGCAAATGCAAAGGCAATGAATCCATAGAAAGTGATGGCTGGTGGAACGGGTGAATGCATGATTCAATATAGAAAGGTTGCTTTGTTTTTAGACCAGATCAACAGTGAGGCTTTAACTTTGCAGTCTCTTCTTCTAAGCTATATCTTTCTATTGGGAAAACATTTCTTTCAGATTTATTTATTCATTTATTTATTTATTTGTTAACTACCTGTTCTTTGACTCTTTGCTCAAAGCCTGGTGGTTTCAGCTGCTATTCTGACAAAGGAAATGCACATTACCTCTTTTTATGATATGTAGTTTCCAAGATCTTCTCTTGTTTGGGTGACATGAGTAGTGTGATGCCAGGAGCAGAAGGAAGACTGGATAGCACCTCTGGCCTTGTGTGTGGAGACAATTTTTATATTTGAATGTCATTATATACTTTTAAATATCTAATGGCCAGATCATTCATTACCCGTGTCTCATGTCCATAAAATATATTAGCACTTTGTCTACCATGTGACACTACTGAGTTTTTACCAGAAGCTCTTATTTAGATGACAAGGAAACAATTGAGCAAAAGCAGCATCTTGGTTGAAATTTTCTTTCTTTTTCCTTCCAGGTCCTCAAGAAATTTGAATCAGCATAAAATGGAGTGTATTTAACTATGCTTGTTATTCCCACTAGATAAAAAAAAAAAAAAAAACACAAAGGATTGAATTTCACAAAAAAAAAAAAAAAAAAAAAAAAAGATGAAGTGCTACTTTTTTCTCAGAGACTAAGATCTATTATAGCCCTATGGTGTTATCTATTGGATAGAATGAGGGTCTGCATTTTGAAGACAGTTCGTAGGTCAAAATATCATAATGTATCCTTGAAAAATCATTTCCTATACTGATTTCAGTCAACTCTGAATTTGTGTCCTGTCGTTACATTTTCTTGTTTATGAAACAAAGGTAAATAGAAAATTTGAGAGAAGACATATAATCAAAATATTTTGAAAACATTCTACACTCTTCACATTTTGGAAAAATCTTTTTATTGATAAGAATATATTTATACCAAACTTTATTTTTTATATGCATTTTGATAATTACCTGAACTCAATTTTTCCAGTTAAATCCCTTTCTATGTGGTCTTCATGGAAAAACACACAAGCCAAAATGTACTATTCAAAAGAATACAGAAGAATAACATAAAACCTCTGAAAACACTGTGAGCTTTTTTTTTTTAACATTCATTTAAATTATTCCTTTGCTGAGAATGTCTCCAACCTGGAGTGAATTTTTATAGACAAGCTATATGAAAATGGGGGTTTTAAATAGTTACAACCCCCTAACAATAACAACACAAAGACCGACACTGCAATAAATCACTGAGGCACAGCCACATTTTCTGCTTCTGGAGGCGTGGGAGACCCTCAAATTTAGTGAGGATATTTACCCTCCCCCAGCTCACTGTATCTAGATGAGGAAGAAAGAGAGGAGAGGAGAAGATGGAGAAGTAGGAATCCAAAATACTCAGACAAGTAGGAATCCAAAATACTCAGCCCCCCCGAAACAACTGAGGAAACACAGACCAAGTGACTCCATTGGTGCACTAACAGCATCTTAGCATCTTGAGTAACTGCATATTTTCTCTATCAACAACATCAGTTATTCTGTCTCTCTTTTTTTTTTTTTTTTTTTTCTTTGTTTGTGTGTGTAATTATAGATGGTGAAAATCAAGAGGGTGAAAGTGGTGAAGAGGAGGGCTTCGATTTGAGCTCTAAGTTAAAGCAGTAGCCATGGTAGCCATAGTCTTTGGTTAAGGTAGCTGTTCTGAAGATTTCAGAAATCCCTTTTGGTGAAGTTCCCAGACTGCTTCAATTCTTTGCCCCCAGCTGCTTACTGAGGTTTGCATGACCAGCTGTCATCTTCACAAGAGTTTTGCAGGCAGCTACTTTTGATGCATCCAGTCATAGCCCAATGAGATGCAATATCTTTCTAGGTGTGGATACCAAAACTTCGGTGAGAAATCACTGGGGCATCAATGACTGCTCCTGACCAATAAAAGGGGTTATCAATACTTCATAGAAAAATGGAAGACCTTATACTCTTCCACATTCGGATGAGAAATAGAGTGATTCCCAGTATGGGTCTACTTTGTGAAGTGCCTATAAGAAAAGGAGGGTGTTGTGCAATTAGCACAAACTGCTCCTTGAATAACAAAAAGGGCGTAGAATATTATCCCTGGGTTGCATCAAGCAAACAAAAAATGCAAGAGTCAAGGAGATCTCCTGCAAAGTGCTCAGCTTGGCAACATGCAAGCTTTCCAGGAGGACCAACAAATTTATTATCCCCTCTGATGTCTTGTGTTCTGACAAAATCCAGAAAGCTACCTTCCCCTGGGACAGGGGATGAAGTGTTCTTCCTAAGCTCCTGATAAATCTGCTGCCCACTTGGAAACATGGGCAGGGTGTTACCAGAAATGTCTTTGTTATGTAAATGGGCAAAACATTGAGACAAGTTGACAAAACAGTAATTATTCAGCCGGGTTGATTCTCTGCAAATGTTTCAGCATCAAGCCTGAGACACTAAGCTGAGGAATAAGAATCAAAGTAGCACTGAAGAAGGTGCCTCCCCACATGTATGTTGTATGTGTGCTGCTCTCAGGCCAACTGCTGCTGTACCAGTGGGCTATGGAGGGAATGAAACTACCTGTGTTATTCAAAGTACCTCCAAAATATTTTCTCATTCCACAGAAAATCTGCAGCCACAGGAATAAGTCCCAGTGATTTGACATCTTCAGTGAAATCTGGTGGAAACTGCACAACAGGTTAAGAAGGTTCCTGGGAGGACTGACAGACCAACAGACGGTCCTACAGAGCATGCAATTGCTTAAGCCTCATTTCACTTGGAAACCAGGTTAAAAACAAGCACACGGTGAAACACGAGCAACAGGAAACTGAACCCCCCTCTGAAGTACACAAATAATGCTGTGAAAAAAATATATAATCCTGTAGCTGCAACCTCTGATCTTCTTTCTCTTCTTATTTTTCCTGTTACTGCTTGTTGTGCCACGTCTTTTATATATTTAAAGTGTAAAAAACATGTGTTTGTGTTTCTTTCTTTCTTTCTTTCTTGTTTTGTTTTGTTTTGTTTTTCTATCTAGCACCTCCTGCATGTTAGATGGTAAAGAAATAAAGTACTAACAACCAAACATGCCAAGAGCTGGAGAAAATCAGAGGATTCTGGATGCTCCTGTCCTTGAAAATTGCTTTGTCTGTGTGGAAAAATACTTGCACCCCATTTTTCAAGCCTATCAAGAGCAAGCCTTGCTGTGACTGCCTTTGCCAGGAATCCCAATTTTCTCCTCGCCACCCACTCCAAGCCCGTGTGCGGGAGGGATGCTGTGCCAGCCCACACAGAGGGGAGCGGAGCACAGGTGGTGCCCACCACGGGCCAGCTTCTCCTCCTGCCCCAGCCCATGCAGAGGGACGGGACGAGCGCCAGAAGATTTGATGCCATTAGTGCTTGGCAAGGCGCACCCTGCGTTGCGAGAGGCAAGCTGTTGCTGGCCAAAGGGTATCCAGTCACCACAGGACTCTGTGAAGTTGGGGTATTTTTAGATACGCGGCGGGGAAGAATAGATTCCAGTTGTGGGCTGTTCTGACTCAACTTCTTCTCTTTGCACGGTCTAATAACACAAGCTCTGATGAAATTAGATTTGCATGGGCATTCTTGAAGCTTTATTTGGAATACGCTGATGACACAGGGGAGACAAGTTTGGTTACAGTGCCTAAATAGCAAAGTCCATTTATCACTCCAAGCTGGAAAAGCCCTTATTTCTATCTCCAGATGGTCCAGAATTCAAGTCTAGTTTTAAACAGACCTACTAACTTTGTACACAGCAGGGGCAAGAGTACAAGGGGACTACTGGATCTGCATAAAGGAACTGTAACTCACAACACCTACTTTTCCCACATCAGCCTACAAGGCTGGGTGTTCCCCTTCACTAAGGAATGCTGGTCAAATTTTACAGCGCAATCCTGTAAGATTTCACAAGTGCTTTAAATCCTTAGTCTCTGACATGTATTTGTAGAGCCAAAGAAAACCAATCAATTCTAATAATAAAGATTTTTTTTTTTTTGTAAGAATTAACATGCACGTGATTCACCAAATGTTTAGAAATTCAGTATTCTCAATAATGCTGGGATCAAGCAATTATATTCCTTTGTAAGATCAGGATACAGATTTAAAATAATAATAATAATAAATTTGAGTTCAACAGTTGCAGCTCATTTCTAATCTCCAATCCGTGGATTTACATCTCTGCATGCCTTGGAAGATACACTCATGGGCATGCATGTGCAAGTACAATCATGGATTTTTTGAGATACCTGGTGATATGTAGTGGAGTATTTGAGATTAGACTTGAGCCTTTAGTCTCTTTCAAGTGCTTAAATAACTGCCTCTTCAGGCTCAAGCCAAACTGGTCCCAAGAAGTAGCTGGAGAAACATTTTAAACTACATCTTCTGAATTCTGCTTCAGGACTGGCAAGCATTAGGCAAAAGCCTTTTGTTCAGCTTGAACAGGAGTGTCTCCCCCTCCTTTGCTTAATATTGATGTATCTGTGAATCTTACCACACTACTTTTGAGGTGGCCCTAGCCTTACATTTTTTGTGTATAAAAATGCACTGAAAAAAATCAGAACAAGGGAATCAAAATGTTTAAAACACCTTAGGACTAAATACAGTGATATTTCCACAAACAGTAGAATGCAAGCATTCAAAATGTTTTTGATGCTCTTCCAAGCATGTTTGCTTATTTGGTCTTTAACTTTAGTCTTCTTCATCACCACATCTGGCCTTGTCTTTTGATGAGCCCTTGCTATTAGGCTGTACTTTAATTTCTGTCTCTATTTAGCGTTCAGCCACACAACTAAACTCCAAATGTCACAGGCTCACTAGGTTTCTGCCCAGCTACATGATGCTTTCAGCTGGTCAGTGAATCTGAAAATGTGATTCTATGCCCTCATTTCTCTATTCAGGACAGAAGAAAAAAGTAGCATTCTCCTGAAATACAAGAGCAAGAGAAATTTGGTGAGGTTGTTCTGCTGCTTGCTATCAAATTTGAAGTTTTCATACATTTACTGAAACCTGCAGATCTCCATTATTCTCTACCTCTAGATGACAAACGTCCCATCGGAGGCAATGTGATGCCAGCCCAGCAAGGAATGGTCCTCTCCGGGTGGTTAATTAAGACATTTATCCCTTCCCTCCCAAATTCCTCACATTTCAATCTGTTTAATTCTCACAGGAAGACAAAACTAAAGCCAGGGAAGAGACATATTGTAGTACAACTGTGATGTTCTCGAAGGAAGGGTTTCATTTCCTAGTCTGGTCTGTATGCTGCTGTACAGAAAAGTTTGGAAATGTGAGGGACAGACACATGAAAATCTTTGCAGAATAAGACAAAAATTGGGTGAGATTTCCCTGTAAAGTGCCTTTTTAAGGAAGAATATGTTTGCAACAATTTTAAGTGTCTATTTGATTTTCTAAGCCTGGGATTTTGTTACAAGTAAAACAATATTTTTTTGGAACTGAGGACTTTCCCCTGGGACTTCTGCTTTTTGGAAAAAAGCTGGTGTAGGTACTCTGGATCTACGGGTGCTTGTTCTGCTCCACATGATGCATATACCGCCCTCTGTGATGGGGAGCTCTGTGACACACCACATCTGTGTGACACTCTACATCTGTCTATCTGTCTGCAGGACAGGAGCCAGCCTGGGTTATTGGATATACAAAGTGGTCAGGACGTGCCCTACAGGAGACGCGGGCATCTAGGTTTAACTTTCAAAAGACTTTCTGTTGTCATTTCAGCATCCCCTTACATGTTTATTTGTTTGTTTTGTAAACACAGGAACCCAAATAAAGCTGTCCAGAGTCTCCAAAAAAGATGAATACAGGAAGCTTTGATTCCCACTTTAAAAGACACTTTCTGCACAAGATTTTAAAGTACTCAGTCACAGTTGGCATGCCTAAGCTTTGGACAGAGCTTTCCCAGTTTCTCAAATAACTACACAAAAGTGATTGCTTAATCTTTTCTTCTAAAGTCTAATCAGGACAGGGTGCATTTTGGATAGGAATAATTCCAACACCCCCTCTTTTTTTTTTTTTTTTTTTTTTTAAAAAAGTGCAAATGATTAACTTTCCTCTTTGTGCTGCTGTTCATGAGCACTGCATTTCCTCATTTTTGACACAAGTGGGATTAGCGGGGGTTTGTAACAAAGGCTTTTCTGACAGCCTGCGTAGCCCTGGCCAAACCCAGGAATACTGGGAATCCTGATGAGAAAGCCTGCTCATTTCTAGCCCAATGAGGTTTGGAAAAGTATTTAAACTTTTGGAGCTTAACTAAACCTTCAAACCTTTGGGTATTGTCACACTGGGAACTGTGATAACTGCAGGTTTTATTATACGTCTTTCTCCTGCTATTTAATGTCCAATTAATTTCATGATAGGGCATATTAAAAAGATGCTTCGTGTATGGAGGAGGATTGCATTGTACTCTCTCTATCCATTTATTGTTAAGCTACAGAGGATATTTTAAAATAAATAAATATTAGTTTGTCCTAGTTTTTACTTAAGAGAAGAGTTAAATAATTGAATCTTGTTTTAACTCCAGGACTTTAAGAAAATATGGAGCATTACTTTTTTTAGAAAAACTAAGCATTTCTCTGGGGAATAAATATCCCTCTGACCCCTGTAAAAATTGAGACACAAGGCCAGCATATGGAAATTATTTTCCTCTTGACCGTGACTTGCAAAAGAGATGCCTAGAAATATTGCCCTGTTTGTTGGTAGCAGCCTTGTTAAGCTTCTCCTCCTCCCAGTACAATAAAACGGCAGCACTTAACAGCCACAGCACAGCCATTATAAATGCTCACCTCTGTCTGTATGCCACTACAGAAGCTGAAATTCATATCAGCCCTGTGAATTAGTGCTGGCTGAGCTCTTTTTTAAGGCCTGGGTCAGGTCTGGAGAGTTGTTGAGCGTGCCATAGTTTGTTGGCTCTGTCTACATCAGGGAGCTGCTCCCTGGGGCTGCTGCCTCCTGGCACTACGCTGTGCTCAGTGAGGCTCCATGCCTTGAGTAAGGCCTGGGCCTACACATTCCCAGGGAACTTTCCAGGTTTTCAAAACTCAGTGGTGATCCCAGGCACCTGGGTGAATAACACCTCGCAGGACTGGGTCCAGAGGCAGCAGCAATGCAGAGATATGTCTGCGCAGATAAGCTGCCACAATTTTGCCATGCTCAATCAAGCACACCATCCCAATCCACCTTCTTCTCAAGGTGGCACTCAAACCTTGGCTGGAGCAAGCCTACAGACAGGGTGAAGCTTTTTTTCTTGAAGATCCCAGGAATGCAGATTGCTTTCACAACCCTAGGTCTGGGCAAGGTTTTCTTTGTAAAGAGGT
This sequence comes from Aythya marila, assembly GCF_965140915.1. Lineage (NCBI taxonomy): Eukaryota > Metazoa > Chordata > Aves > Anseriformes > Anatidae > Aythya > Aythya marila. The sequence continues at coordinate 2,175,743 of NC_139048.1, forward strand.
GCCTTTTGGTTTACATCTTCTTGGGACCTCATGTGGCAGTGAACATCAAATGAGTGTGGAGTTCTCCACCTAGGAGTTTTCTGTATTAAGACTACTGCTGCTTCTTTCCTCTTATGATTTACAGTGCTGGTCTAAGAGGAACTCAATGGCAAGAGGAATATTATCCATTAACATGTTAAGCAAAATATAGTGGGACATTTGCAATTTCACACCCTTCTTTCCTAAGTCACTCCCCACAGTAGTTTCTTCATCTAAAAATAGAAGGGTGATACTTGAATTTCCCTTTGTTCTAAAATTAAATTAATTTTTTATTACAATAATTAAATAATTAATAGTTGGACTTAAACTTCCCCAAAACACTCAGCTGCTGGGAAGACTTCATGGTGCCCACATCATGTAGAACTGCTTCCTGCAAAACTTTTACAACCATTCCAGCCTCAAGCATGAACAGCAAGACTCAATTTTTGTGGTTGTCAGATGGAAAGGGCTCTACTCTGCTCAGAAACAGGCAAAGTGTTTCATCTACAGTGATATTTGCCTAAAAGATTTCTCTCTTCGGTGTTCACTCAAAAGCCTTCTGCCAGTTGTGTCCCAAGGACCAGCTGTTGGGAAATTCAGTAGGAGTGTGTACATAGAGAGAAGCATGAAAATTGTTTTCAATTTCTTCCAAACCAATTCTGGCATGAGATGAACATATATGGTAAGTCATATTTATAAAGGGTTCTTCATATGCAGTGCTGAAGATGTGTATGACTCCCTAACAGCAGTCTATTTGGCTGTGATATGAATTGCCAAATGTACTAACAGAGCAACTTCTATGCTTTCTATTATTTTGATATTTTTGGTACCAGTGGTAGTCATAATTTTAAAGAATGGATTATTACTGTCAAAGAGCCAATATTTCTTGCAAGAGTCTGTGATTTGTTTGTTTGTTTGTTTTGTTTTGTTTTCCTTGGCCTTTGAATATTGGATAGCATAAGCTATAAAGCCTAGAGGAACCTACAGGATGACTGAAGCCAGGTCTTCCTTCCTGTACTAGTAGCAGCATCACTATATGGTCCTGTTCATAAATGCAGAGCATAAATTGAATATTTAGCCCAGCCCTCTTTCTTCTGGTTCTGCCCTCTTTGAAGTTGAACAAATGAAGGGTTACTTCTCAGGCACAGAAAAAAAAAATTGAGGTTGATTAACCATGGGCATGCATAATTTATGTGCAGTTTGAACATCCTGTGAAAATGGGCCAAAGATGTTTTTTTATAAATTGGGCTCTATGAATTCAAGATGATCTCTAGCATTTATTATTGCTCAAGAAGCTCAGGCAATATCACAGGCATGCAGCTCTATATATTTTCTGACTCAGTTTCCTCTCAGATAGCCAATTTAAACACTAAACAGTTTCTTCTGCCAGCATCACCAGAGTCTGCCTTTGCATTACACCACAGCTCTTCAGTGCTGTGCTGTGGTTTGTAGGAGGAAGAAGGGAGCATTGTAGGATTCCCATTGCAACTGTGCCTCTTGGAAGGAAACCAGGAAAAACGCCTTGCAAGCTTAACCTTAGTACAGGTAGCATGTTGCCTCTTCTGTGACAAACCTTGCATGTGCCTTTAAGAAACAAAAATTAATGCAAAGCTTATTACAATCCTGGTGGTTGCTAACGCTTTCTCTCTTCCACTGTCCAAGTGTCTGAATTTCAGCTTCAGATGAGCATGGCCTGCTGGGATTTGAGCTGCCAGTTTAATTAGTGTTCAGTAATTTCAATAATGAGTGACAATTCATTGGGGCTTTTAGGTTGGTCTTCTGTTCAGAAGCAAATCAATAATCCACAGTTTTTCCCCTTCTTTAAAGACAAGAAAGTGGCATGTGAGTTACATCAGATGAGAGAAAATAAATGAGGAAAAGCACAACTCCCTCAGTAACTTGAGAGGCAATTGGCTTTAATGGTGTGGGCAGCCTCCCCGGTTTGTTGATGTTATTGGATGAACAGAAAGGTCATTAGTATCTGGAAAGGGGCTCCAAAGATTCTCACAGTAAACAATTTGCCCTGGCTGTAACCATAGTGATTTGGGTAAATGAACACAGGTATACGGATTACTACTGTATTCCCCAGGCTGCCTATATTATTGCCTCAGAAGATATAAAAACAATTGAGGCTAATTGTATGAGAGTGAGTTTATTACAAACATAAATGGAAGGGGAAAAGAAACCAGATATATTGTTCAGAAGCTTTTTTAATCTCTTAATTTTATATGTACATGTGCACATATATATGGTGCCTGACACGCATCTGTGAGCGTGCTGGATCTCCATGTAGCTTTACACATGGAAACATGCGCTCGTGCAGGCACTCACCAGCTCACTCACAGACAAAACCCTCTGGAGCTTGTTTCCAGCCTGGTGTGTGGCCGTGTGGGGTTTCCTCCCCATGAGTAGGATGCTCCCAGAGCATCCCAAAGCTGCCCAGATGCAGCTCTCCCTCTCAGGCTCCATGCTGTGTGGTGCTGGGATTGGGAACAACGAGCACCACTGCAGCAAGAACCGCACAACCATTCCTGTTGTACCGGCTGGAGCCTGAACACAGCACAACAGCTTGGAAGCAGAGAAAAATGCATTTACCCCGAGCAAGACAGCGGCGCGCTCCGCAGCACCAGCCCCTTGCTGGGGAGCCACCGATATCACCAGCGGCATCGCACCGGCATACAGCAGCCGTGGTTTTTTGTAAAGTTGCATCGCTCCCTTTTGTTACAGTAACAAAGAGCCAGCCTTGGCGAGGGGCTGCGATTTGCGGTATACAAACCCATTAAAAAAACACAAATGAAATACCCAGCTGGGAAGGTCAAGTCTAATGAGGTGGTCTGTTGTGAGAAGTGGTAGCTCACAGCATCCCCCATGTAGGCCAGAGGTGATTCCAAGTGAACAGCTGCTTATAATTATTATAATCTGACACTTTTCATCCACCTCAGGTGCTATTTTTTTCTCACAAGAGAGCAGATTAATTGTATATCAACTGATATACATAAAAAAGGGTTTGATAGAAGGCTTAATAAAGTAACATTAAATAGGCGCTCCCACTGAAATTCTAATGTGTATATTCTTAATTAAATTCCCTTGTACAGTACAGTAATTCAGGTGCATTTGGATTCCTTTTTCCACCGCTGCATATAAAGTTTAAAATTATTGTTGCTATGAAACTGAAGGAAAATGGGAAGGGAGAAACCCCACAAGCCTGACCCACATAGGCCCCTCTTCTGGAGGGAAAAAAATCAGTTAATGCCGCATCTCTCATTCTGCTCCGCATCTACGCAGGCCCGGTATTCTCATGTTAAAGAATACGCTCTCCCATTAGAATTTCAATAGAGCCCTGCTCCCAGGTGAAAAGGCAATATCCACATTAAAATGAAGATATTATTAAAAAAAAAGAAAGTACCATGTGCAGCAGTCTATTGACATCACTCTGGAGGGAAACTGTTGATTTAGAGGAGGAAAGGTAGCTGGGTATGTGTTTAAATTGAACATTTAATAGTACTGGTTCAGCTGCTATTTACTGGTGTACACGAACTAAACATGCAATGTTTACATGATTTTACAGCATCTTTTCTTGCAAGTCATAAAGTAAAACCCAATATCATCCACAATAAGGAATATCCCAATTAAGCCTCTTCTCTAAATATTGCCTGAGTATCGTTAAATTGTGTGGTTTGCTGTGCAGAGGAAACTTTCTTTCCAGAGCATGCATCGCGCTGTGTGCAGCGTTTAATCAGACACGTTTAATACAACCGCTAAAAAAATGAATGGAATTTCACAAGTCCCATGACGTTTCCTATTGAAATGAATGAAAGACACATGGGGTTTGCTAGAGATGTCAGCCTGGGCCTTCAGAGACCCTGCTGTCTGCCAGCTCTGGCACCGTGTGCTTGGTGTGTGCACGTTAGTGATGGTGAACCTGAAAAAATGGACATTGGTGTAACTGCTGTCATTCTCCAGGTGATTTACACAGGACATTGATGTTCCCATGTTCAAAAACACGCAACATGTTACAGTATATTGGATCAGCTTGAGTTTAATTTGGCTTGCTTTGCTGTTATCTTAGAAGACCAGATTTTTTTTCACATTGTTTCAGTAACAAACTGAAAATGATAAAGCATTTCATAAAATTGTTTCATTTTGCCCCTTCTACTCCTGGTTCTAGCATACAGGATCTTTGAGCAACCCTTTTCTCAGTAGCATTCCCAAGCTACTGGGAAAAACTTTGCACCTACTCTAGTCTTCTGTCCAAGACACTGATATCCTCACATCCACGTGAACACAGACAAATTCACATGAATCTGTAGGCATGACCTGAGCTTGCCACGGAGTCATTAGGTCAGTGTTGAGCCTTCAGCATATGAAGAGAAATATGTTTATTTTGCTAAACTTGAGCTCAAAACTCAGAGTCAGAGAATGTCCTATTGTGGTGAATGATACATTTCAGCCTAATCCCAAACTTCCTTAGTGTTTGGGAGAGGTTGCCTTCTTCTAATAATTATTATTTACTTCTAATTAAATCTTGAAGGTGTTAAGTGATTTTCAAAAATAAAGAAAATACTTTCTAGTCCCTTAAAAGCTTCAGACTGGAGAGAGAGAGAGGTAGCATTATTGAGGTAATGTTACACCGTATTTTGATAACAGCAGTTTAATGAACCCCAAATACCCACAGCCTTGCCATCATCAGTTGAGCAGTTCACATTACACATCAAAGCAGAAGTAGGATTTGCAGAGAGATTTTAATGTTTTTGCAATTTACCCCAAAATGTGTATTCAACTCAGACAGGTACTAGATCCTATAAGAGGGTATTTGTTCTCTTTTTTGTATGACATGAACCTTTAGAAACCATCAACTTCCTCTCCCAAATGAGCCAGGAAAAGAAGAAAAAACTTCAAAAAGAATTTTTGATCCAACAAGATCCTGCAGGGAAAAAACATTTGGTCTGTCCCTTACTTGACTTGAATGTGCAAAAATATTTATCGGAGAAAAAAAAAAAAAAAATGAAAGAAAAAAAATCAATCTAACATAATTTGTTTACCTTATACTTTCCAGTTCGCTGTGCTGTGTTCACAGAGACACACACCTGAGTTCTGCACTCCACCCACCTGCTTTTGTCCCAGATATCAATGTTATGGCCAAAACTTCTCCAGTTGCATTTCCTTTGAGCCCTTCAAACCTTCAGCACAGAAAAGGGGGAGATATTACACAGAGACAGTGGGAAACTGTGCAAGTTGTTGCACTGCAGAGCATGAAGGAAGGGCTAAATATAATGGTCCTGTTTTCTCTAAATTTTACAGCTTTTTTATGTCTCGTGGTGCAGTTGGTAACAATCATGTGGGGTCAACCAGGAGGTGCGTCGTGCCTTTCCATCTGCATTTCATTGCATCAGTTTTCTTAGAAATTTACCACTAGAAGGCTTTGGTACAACCCATCTGACAGTAACAGCTTTCAAAACTTTTTTTACAGGTAAAAATCTAGCACAGAACCTGATTGGTGTTGAATTACCTGCTGCAGCCCCTTCACCTGGCTCTTATGCTGAGTGCATCTAAATACTTCAGCTGGATGGGGCACAAACCTGCTGACATCATCCATGAACTCTGTGCTCAGATTTTCCTGTAAGCAAATACTGAAATAACCATGGGAGAACAGCAGTTAGATGAGGAGAAACACTAAGATCCTGATTCAGCAAAAGCTTTTACAAAGGTATTTAAAGTTAAGCACATGCTTAAGTGCTCTGCTGAATCAGGGCCTAAGGGAGGTCTTGTTATCTATGAAAGATTTCTAAGTGGGAAAGTGGAGGAAGAAAGCAAGGTGTACAATTACACAAAGAGTGTAAATAGAAAAAGAGACGTGGGAAAAGTTTTTGGTATGAGGTTTTTGTTTTATCTTGCTCAAGAAACTCAACAAAGGTGCACAGAAACTAAGTACAAGTGGCTGGTAACAATCACAGATACAACAGAGGGAGTGAGACAGGGAGCTGCACTGGGAAGCACGTGAACTGGCATTTGGACAAGTGAAAAGCAGAGTAAAACTCTGTTGCTGTGAATGGAAGGACAAAATATTCCAGGAAAACAACAAAAACGACAACAACAAAAAGTTATGAAATATTAACGTTGCATCAGCAAGGTATCTTCAGCATTGTCTCTAAAATACTGAGGGGGAGAGATTAAAAAATTGCATCCTCTGATGTTTAAATTGGGAGCAAGGGCAAGCTTGAGGACTGAATTCCTCTGAAGTATAAGAGGCTTAGGGTCAGAAGGCAGGAGGAGTAGCAGGATGAGGCCTTTAGGCAAAGCCAGCTGGTGCTGAGGTCCTCACAGTACCTGCTTTGTGCATTGCAGGTGGAGCACCCCCATCAGCATCTCTGCCAATACTCCCTCTCCCTGGGCACAGGACGTCATTTCACCTGGTGCCCCCAAACCCATTCTCCCATGCCCTTCAGCCTGTTGGGAAGAGCCCATCCCTGCAGCACAGGGATTCACAGCATCAGCCAGGGAATCTCCTGAGCGCCCCATCACCTCCCCAAGCTGTGGGTGAAGCAATCACACAGCACTGCCCTGTGGAGGGTCCCGCAACCCCACCTGACCACCAGACACAGCGCAAACAGCAACCAGAGTACTCAGCACCATCATCCATGCGTTGTCCTCTCAATTAGATGGTGACATTGGATGCAACCCTGATCTCACCAGCTTTTTGGGGAGGGTGGAGCTGGGGAGGGTACCAAACAGATGGTCAGGTCCCAGGGGCTCCTGTGGGCCAAGTTGTCTCAAGCTCACACTCTCCAGAACACCTCTGCAATTTGAAACAGTGCAGTAAGTGGGAGTGACGGTGGGATTTACTTAAAATGTGCAATCCTGCTCCAAACTAGCTCCATTAATCATGCTTCTAGTTTGGCAGCCTTCTATTCATTGTCTATGCAGGAGAACCAACGTCAGAAGGAAAACTCAGATGGCACCAATAAGTTTCTTTAAAGCTTAAAAAAATACTGTTCAAGTAATTGGTCTCTTCTCTTAAGCCTGATGAGTTCTTGTTCTTCAGCTGAAAAGGAAGAGAAAGTTTACTTGCCAAAAAGGTTTACCTCAGGACTTTCTCACAGTGGAGAAATGCACAGAGTATTTGTGGGTTGTGTTTGTTCTTGGAAGCAGACTTCCTCTATGCATTTCTTTGATTATGCCCAAGTAATATGATGATTATCAGATTTCAGTAACTGTTGCTGTTCTCCAGATTGGCCTGTTGCAATAAATTACAATGGGAGTTATGCTTAGCCCTGTATCAGGGCACTTTAATCACATAACGTGACCATTAGATTCTCTGTCCACAAATTGGCCACAAGTTTGGTCAAATTATCAAATTACATTACTGGCGTAATATTAAAATCATGTGAGCAGGTTTTAAATCCCAGTAGTTCATGAACTTTTTTTAATATCTGCCAAGTCGAACAATGGGACCCTTTGCAATCCCCCAGTGAGCACCTATTAAAACCACAATTTACAACTATACATATCATCTAACGTGTTAACCAGGTGTTCCAGTGTTATTGTTTGAAATTCTACCTAGGTTTAAATCAAATGAAGAAAAGCCAAAAGTCCAATTAAAATCCCACATTGCCTCTTTATCGTGTGTAGGTGAAAGACATTTGTTATAGATTTAATGGCAGTAATCTCATAAAATTTTAGACCATCCTCTTTTCTTCCCAGTTTCTTGTTTCTTGCTCAGATTCTCACAGCTTACTGGCATTTCCTGTTCTTAGCTGTAAAAAAAATAGAATAAATCTAGGAATTTCTGGCTTAATTTTAGTAGCATCCTGGACACTCCAGCAGAATTTGACAATTGAGTGTTGTCATGGGATATTAAAATCCTGCAGTGGGCCCATTTAAGCCATTATTTCATAGGCTGTCCCTTAATCAGTTCCATCCCTCGGCTGTGCACTCTTTGCCAACATGTGTCTATTTTATTTAATAGTTCAGTGACAACAAATTTATGTTGCTAAGCTCCAAAAAGTAAACCTTACCAAAATACCTCCCCAAACTGCCTTTACAGACATCCACCAAAGTAATATGGAATTCAGTTGTCTTCACTTGGCCGTAATTACTTCCAGACCCAGGCTGCCTATCTTTGTCTTTGGCCATTTTTCTCATTCCACCCCAGCCTAGAAATAGTGGTGTTTCTTTACATTTATGGTTTTCTACTTAGATTTCATTGTCACCCACCCCTCCTACCTTTTGATTTTAGCAGACCTTGACATTTAACTAGTGACCTAGCTCTCCTTCCAAATATATGTTTTCTTCTCTGTTCGACAAAAGACTTGGGTTTTCAGTGCCCAATAAAACAAATTAATTTTCTTTCTGTGAGACAACCTTCCCCACCCCCCTGCTTTTCTCAGGCATTAAAAGTGGGACAATGAAAAAAGTCACCGTTGTCTCGCTAATTTGAAATCCATTGAATAATATGATAAATGAGATCAACTTTTTGTACAGAATTAGTGAAACTGGCAAAAAATAAATGTGTCAGTTACAGCACATCTGTTCTCTTTTACGCTTTACTTAAGAAAATAATTCTTGCCAGATTTTACCCACCCATAATAATTACACAATTTTTACAGATGTAGTTTGTAACAGCTTTACTTCGGTCCAAAACCTTTAATATGACTTGCGATGAATTTACTTCTTGGCTTGCACTTTATTATGTTTTTGCAATAAAGGGGCTGAGGTAAAGTTATTTGTTTCCAGCTCTGCACCTTTTACTAACATTTTTATAAACAAAACTGTTAGGCTAGAAATGATTGTTGCTGTCATCACTACTGTTACTATTGCAATTACTACACATTTTGCATTTAGACATTTAATTTGGCATTTGTTTGGAGTCTGTTTTCCTTGCTCTTGATTATCTGTTCTTTGGGAGCACCAGACCAGCGAGACGGGTACTTACGCATGTCCAGCTGCAAATGATAAAACCTCACGACTTCCATTGATATTTAAAGACAACACTACTAATTATTGGAAATGGGTCCTGGCTATCAGATTTCAGCCAGCTCCAGGAATCTCCATGGTTCAGAAGCATTAGGGCTCAGAGCTTTGATTTAGCCACTGAAAGCAGAACTTGAGATCCAAAATCCAGGCCCCTGCCATGCCAGGTCCTTGGTGTGGGCCAGCCTCTAATTGTAACTGCATGGCAGGCAATGCCACCAGCTTTAGGCTGTCTCATGTTTACATCAGTTTGCAAAACTTTATAGATCAGATGCAAATATTTTCAGTTGCTGAAACTTTCCATAAGATACACTGGCCTTTGTCCAAATGAATTCTGACATCCAATTCTTCAATTCTTTAGAGGAAAAAAAAAAATAAAAAAAATAAAAAAAAAATGTTGTTTCCTACTAAAAGCAGATAGGATGTATTGGGTTTCTTTTTCTGGGCCAGATACTTTAAGAAAACTGATTCACAGGCAACAGCACATTATTTCATGAGCAGAACCAGCCCAATAGCACTGCTTTGGAGGAAGATGCTCCATTTAATTAAGGGGCCTGGGCGGAGTAGTGACCACAAGCCGTTTTTTATCTCGTAAATTAAATCTCCATTACTTTTAAAGGGAAGGGGTGACAAGTTAAATAGACGTTATACTCTAGCAACGAAAGCAATCACTGGTCATATGCGTTTGGTATCCATATAGATCTATGCCACACTATCCAATATTATTGTTATTATAATTCATGGCATAAACTGTAACCACTTGCGACTGCTGCACACTGCACAACCCAATTAAGAGCAACAGAAATGGCTCCATTTAATGGGTCCAATGACATGATAATGCGTTCCAAGGGTCAGTGCCCTACATCGCACATCAATGGCAGTTGACACACTGTTTTTTAATACTACCACTTAAATATGCATTAGAGGTTTAAAAGCAGCATTGAAGTAATGAGAAGGGTTAGACTTAAACTTAAAAGTGTGACCTGCAAATATAAGTGTTGATAAATTCAGGGTACAGTTTTTTTAAGCATAAATGCTCTTTTTAAGATTTACGTACTTTTTACTTAGTGCTCCTGAAAAACCTAAAGCATTTACTGCATTTTCTTAAAGCAGTGAAGCCTTCACCAGATGAGGCCTGTAAATGAAAAAGGGCATTTTTACTCGCAATATGATGGCATCATGCCCATAAACATGTGATTTCTGAAACGGAATTTAGGAAGCCATTCAATGTGCAATCACAATGTGAAAGGCATCTTGTCACAGCATGCCAGACAGCTGGGCACATTCCTTTCTATCTTGCACCCTATCCTGCAAACATGTCCCATCCCTTTTTCAGCAGCTGTAGGTGCAATGAGCTGTGGGAAGACCCAGTGCACCTCCTGGGACCATCTCCAGCTCCAGGAGGATTCCCACCACACTCAGGAGTGGTTTCACAGCTTGTGTGTTGTCCGAGTCTTCTTCTGGTGGGGTCTTGGATCTTTTGGGGTTGCTCATTAAGCTGTTCCCACTGTTTTTTCAACTCACAGTTTTTTTTCTTTTTCTTGTAGACAGCTCAGACACACACAACCAGAACAAAGCAAGGATGGAAGTACAGGGTGAGTATAATAAAGTATAAAATATTGGCCCCTCCAGTGTCCAATATTTTGTCTTCTGGGTTATCTCTGCATTGTTATAAATGGCTCAGGATTCAAATTAGAATTAAATGAAAAATAGGATTTATTAAAGGATATAAAGGAATAGAGGTAAGCAAACAGCGCTGGGTGCACCAGGAGTCTCCGCTCCACCAGGATGCACACCAATTACATCAAGCAACTGATTTTTATGCTCCTAGACTAATACATATTCATTACTACTTCTAAAAAAAATAGATTATTAAAATTAGCTTCCGGGGTGCAGTCCCTCCTACTGGAGCATGCGCAGTCTCCTCTGAGGTCTCTTCTGGGGGTCTCTAGGGGTCTTCCATGCTGAAGGCTCGCAGTCTTCCTCTTCCCCTTTGTACTTACTGGGCACCATCCCAAGTTTACGGAACACCTTCTTCAAAACACCTTCTTCAAATCTTGTCTCCCAGCCGCCTTTCAGCTTCTTTCTCGGCCCCCCCCTAACCAGATACCAAAGATCCACATAGTATCCCATAACAGTCACTAGTTGTTATCAGTTGTTCTGAAACTCCCAGACACACGGGTAATTAAAACATTCTTCCCCAGCCATTCACAGACACATCTATAGCAGTGTTAGAAATAGAAGTCCAGAATAACAAAAGCAAACAGGTTCATAAATTTAAGAAGTGATAAATTGGCTAGAATGAGGAATGAGGGGGAGACTGGGATACACTGCAGCTGCGGTTCAAGCATTGAATTGCCAGTGCAGGGCCCAGAGACAGACAGGATTCAAACATTTCAAACAGAATTGTTCTTTATGGACACGAATTGTTAAAACATTCCTCACAGCATTATCCTGAATGCTTTCCCCATGGGTGAGCTCTGCACCATAAAACCACCTAACAGTCCCAGTGGGGGGCAGGGAAACCCTGAAGGGTTGTGGGAGTTGGGTGGCACCAGACAAGTTCTGCATATAAAGGTGCATCTTCCAACCCCCTCCATCACTCAGCTGCCCCAAGAAAATTAGGCAAATTCACCATGAGTCCTGCAACATTTGTTGGGTTTTCTGTGGCACTAAAGTGGTGTTGGCCAGGCTGCAACACCCATGGGTGCTGCTGTGCAAGAAGGCTGGGCTGCTGGACCAGCACTGCGTGTCAATGCCAGGACTCTCTTCTAAACAAAACAACCCAAAAACAAATAAACAAAAAGTATATCTAATATTTTGGCTGCTGAATCGTTTTTAAAAGCTGACATTGTCCCTATAATCCCATCTGAACATTGTGTGCAAGTGATTTAAATATGTGAATAATCACTCCGTGCTTCTGTCATATAATCTTTTTTAAGTTGTTTAGCCAGATACTGGAGCTAGTCCAGTTCCCCTTCCAGCTGAGCCCTTTCTCTTGCACAACATGAGCACACTGTGTGGATCATTTTCCAGAGATAACGGAGCATGTGCTCTCGGTGAGCGCCTGCCGTTCCCATCACAGCACCCCTCCGTCCATCCCGCGCTGTCACACGGGCACGGCCCCTGCTCTGCCCAGCCCCAGCCAGCCCGGCACAAAGAAACGCTTTGGTGGTGCGGCAGCAGCGTGCTGCCAGAGCAATGCGCCTAGCTGCCTCCCCCTTTTAGGGAGGAAGTGGCTGTAATGAATTTAGATGATATTCAGCTCCACTACGCTGCTTAATTCACTCGGTGGCCTTGATGTTATAGGAGATGAGCAAAGGGACCGGGGGTAAATCCAGTTGACTTGGTGTTAAAGTTAACATTAACAACAGTAACAGCGAGCTCCCGGTGTTCGACTGTCACTGACCCTTCAACACGACTCAAAAGCGCTGTGATTCCCATATTTCCCCTGCTAAAGCAAATACAAGCCCGCACAGTGGCGCGCGGTTGGTTTTGAGCGTGCCCTGCGCTGGGTGGTCTGGGGACTTATCCTACTTCCCATCTCATTTGCCTGCAAACGCCTTCACCTTGTCAGGGCCAATAATTATCCGGCCGGCGATGCTCAGAGCTGCCATTCCTTAAGATTGGATGAGATTGAAGAGGCTGAGGCTTGGCTCCTCTGTGCATTTTCTCCGTCAGTTAGTGTATACACTGGGGGCCCGGCGAGCCCTACAGCAGAGCTACACTAACTTTCTCTCCCCTTCCTTATTATGGAGCTTAATAACAGCAGGCAGTGTATTAATATGTAAGAGATCAAGAGATTATTGATTAGAATCACTTGGCTAATATCCCCTGTCTGTCATGTAGTTCAGCAGCCCTTTCATGATTTTTTGTGTCAGTCCATTTAAATATTCATGACAGAGTTGCTTTGTACCTCCACGGCTGAATTTCTAATTAATCTGTCAAAAGAAATACAATATGCCCCTAAGCCTTATTATTATAAGGGTCAGCTGAAACAGAGCTGGCCTGGCTAGGCCTAAGGGGTAATTAATTATAACAATGCGGTGTTTACCTTCGTCGGTACCTGCGGCCTAAATGAGTGCTAAATTAGACTCAAACCACTTCAGTCCGTGTTTGAAGCACCCCGATATGCCAGACTAAATCATAATGATGGGGAGGAGAGAGCGGAGAGCCGCTCCTGTGTAACAACATAATCAGCAATTATAGCTAGGAAATGGGGAGAAGGGGGAATTTTATCTCATTAGAAGAGCCCGAGCAGAAAGTTTTTTTTTCTGTCACCAGCTCTTTTCTTTAGAATTCAAATGATCCCACTCTAAAGGTGAGGGATCTCAAATTTAATTCCAGTGCAGAAAGCTGGCCTAATTAGTGGTATACTTTGGCTAAAATATGAATGACATTTGCTCCAGCTTGCAGCGGCCTATTAATAGAGGGTGTCAGAGTGAAACATTAAGTGTATCATTCTTCTGTCAATTTATTTCTGTCATTATTGTTTCTTTATTTCCTCTGCCACATTATGGTCACTAATTTCTTCTCACTTTTATGAGATTCTTAATGTGGGCCTTTAATGAACTCCAAAAACTCAACCACAACTCTGAAATTAAAATACTAGTCTCCTGTCAGTGTGACGCGACAGAGTAAAACTTGAATAGTATCATTCTTCTGTCAATTTATTTCTGTCATGATTTTTCTTTATACCCTGCCACATTATGCCCACTAGTTTAATTCCATTTTTATGTGACTTGTTAATGTGAATTTTAGGTGGCTTTTAATCACCTCCAAATTTGTAGAATATCACAATAAATCATAACTGTATCCCCTCTTATGACAATTTATTTCTGTCATTATTTTTTATTTCTCCTTCCTTATTACAACTCCTAGTTTCATCTCCTCCTCTGTGACCTTTACATAGTTGCATTTGGAGAAGGGAGCACAGCCAAAGTTTGCTCTTTTGCAGCAACAAGGCAGCGGGGCTCTTGGTGGGGCGTGCTCAGCCCTCTTGGCAGCATCACGGCGGATCTGCTGCCTGGTCCCACCACAGCCTCCACCTAAACCACGGCTGAATGTCAGCGATGGAGGCACACAGGAGTCTGGGGGCACTGGGATGCCCAGCCAGTGTGCTCAGGAGCCTGCCCGCAGCCCCCGCAGCAGCCTGCTGTCACCATCGGTCTCCTCTCAAGTGTTAGCGTTTGAGTAAATGACTTTTCATTAATAGTATTGATTAGGGACTACCCAAATCATCTTTTTAATGAAAGGGTGTAATTAATTGTAGGTGGTGAGTCCTGTTTCTCCTGATTGCTGAAGGACAATACAAGCACGCCCATGCCATAACGCTGGGACCTAATAGCGGGTGTTCTGGTACCTGCAACATCTCCCTTTATGCTGAGATGTTAGGAAGAAAAGTTCTGCGATGTTTCAACAAACACTGTAGTCCACACCAGTTATTAGGTAATCACTCACTTTCCCCCCCTGAAATAGCTGCACATCTAAACTTCATCTGGTTGAAGAGATCGAGTAATCCCCAGCCAGTCTTTCAGAACTCTGCATAAAGTCTGTAAACGATGAAAAAGGAGATGAGGGGGATCTTTTTTCCCTGAGATGACTGCAAACATGATCGGTCATGGGCTGTTCCTTCTGCCCAGCCCAGCCTGGTCTCTCCATGTCCCCCGCTGCACGTAATGCCAGGCATACGTGTGGCCTTTAACCACACATGAGAACAGGGTGGGGAGGCTGAAACTCACCACTGCCACTGCAGATCTGCCATTTGGGGCACTCTAGCCTGATAAATGACCCTCTGGAGTGCTCCAAATGGAGGTGGACATGGTCCTCCAGGAGCTCAGGCCACCACCCATTGCTGCCTTGATATTTGCCCTGTTTCCCCAATACCTGCATGCCCAACATGCAAGAGACATCTGCACCACTTTGTGAAGTCAAACCCAAATATCACAGCTAGGGTAAGTAACTGGGCTCAGTGTTACCCAATTATTATCCTGGGCATGCAGGATTGTGTCTGTGATGGAGGCTGGAGAGGGGCATCAACTGAGCCTGGGTTCAGCTGGAGCCTCAAGCTAACAGCAAGTAGGTGGCTGAAACATGAACGTGCTCAGAGCTAAGACAATACAGAGTTTGATTGGATTTTGGATGTAATGGTACATATTTAAATGATCTGGAAGAAATTCATGGAGCCAGTGGTGGTGAAGCACTGCTTCTTTTGGACCCCAGCCCACCTAGCCTTATTGTGGCAAAAGTGCTAGCAAAGACTGAAGGATCTGACCTTCTTGGGACCACATGAGGCCCTGGAGATACCAGTGGGATGGTATTCCCACTTCTGGGCTTCAGATGTCACCTGCAAAGCTTCTGCTGTTTTATGCACCTGGTATTCTTGGTGGGGCAGTGGTATAGGGTGAGGTGCTGTGGGTGAGTGCTGCCCCATGGGCATAACCGTGCCCTGAGCCTTCAAAGTGTGAGCGTGTCCCTAAACTGAATATTCTGTGCTCCTTTTTGACCAGTATAAAGTGAACAAATTGCACAAAGGAGAATTCTTCTGAGAAGTGTGACACCGTATTTCCTGCATCTGTCTGCTATTTCTAAACTGATAAGAAATACTACATCTTTAGGCTCTAGACTGCCATTAATTAGGTGGCAGTGTGTGGCATGCATACGTAGGAGGCTCTCAGAGAGCAGCAGCAAGTACCGGTATAGGGTAGGAGCCTGCTGAAGGATGTTAAACAACTGTAGGATCTGCTGTACATGTATTTACATTTTTTCATACCCTTAAATAATTTGCCTGAGAAATATTTTGAGGGAAATATGCAAACGTGCCTTGGAAGTAAATTTCATGGGCAAGTGACACTAGACTATTTGGACACCCAGTGAAGTCTGCAGGAGCTGTCTCCTTAGGAGCAGGTGTTAGGCGTTTTGAAATCCAACTCTTTGCATACATTTCATAAAACAATCTTTAAATTTTGAGTTAAAGAGGACCTGAAATTGCAGAGGAACACTATGCAATGATCTGATTTTGAGATCCATTAAAACAGGCTAAGCAGAATCTCTATCTATAATGCCCCATTAACAAAACTATTGTTATTTTGCTAAGGATGTCTATAGACTGTTAAAGCATGAAAGTCCTATAATTTCATAAAAATCCAAACTATTCAAATTTCCATAGAGTGGTGCTTTTGTATCTAATTTAAAATGGGTAACAAGCTTACTGTATACATACAACAGATCATTAACTTGATAAGATACTAGTAGCATATTAAGTGAATATTGTGTTGTGCTAGCAAAACAAATACAGAATAGAAACTTGCTAATGCAAAAGATTTTTTTATATCATTAGGAGTGGGTCATCTTTTGGTATTCAAATAAGTAAACTGAATTCCATCACTGAACACTCCAGCTTTTTTTCCCCTACTCTAATTGAAAGGAAAAGCACAGGATGGAAAAAGGTCCATATAGGTGTGAAAGGCTGAGGTCAGATTATTTTAATATTTTTATTTTTCATTTTTTTTAGGAGGGTGCAATTATCTGAGATATTAGCTTCTATAGTTTTACTTCTCCTTTTGTGTTTCTAGCCTTGCCAATTCTTAATGCAAAGAACTGGTCTCATTTTCATCCAGGCTGTGTTTCACATTTGGTAGAGTCTGTTTGCAGCTGCCTCTCTTTCAATATTTGTCTAAATAAAAGCATATTTTAAACCTATGAAGCCAGTATCAGTAACATGCATATTAATTTTAATTACAAAAAGGTCCAAACTTTCTATCTAATTTCATATTAAAGCACTCTTTAAAATTCTATCACACTAGAGAGGGAAAAACATTAACAAAAAATATTTACACATGGGGAGTTTCTTAAAGAATGAATTATAATCATCTCAGAAAAGGGCCTAAAGGGGGAACGTACCAAGAGGACTGAGGCTGGCAGTGTGGGAAATATATACATGTAGGCAAACGTGCGCGTCCCCGTGCTCTGCCTGCACAGAACTGTGCTGGCAACATTCATAGTCCTTCCCTGCGCCAGCATGGCCGGGCCTCAGAATTAGTTTCTTTGTCTTTATTCTAGACTGTTTGGGCAGGCAGGTGGGCTGCCAGGATATGGGGTGGTGTGCGGGGCAGGCAGTGCTGCCGCAGGTGTGTGCGGGGCAGGTGGTGGGATGGGCCCCGCAGCCCCACGCTGCATTTTGGGATTGCCCCTCCTGCACTGCAAAACGCACCCTGGAAAGCACCTCTGCCAGCTCAGGGTGGGGGCTCCTTTCCAGCACTACAAAATTCCCCATTTATTTCCTTTGATATCTGTATTTAAGGGGCTAATTTCTGCTAGGCATCAGAAAATTCCTGAAAAAGATGACAGGGGAGACGGTGGCCAGAGCTGCGCAGCTTGCCGACTTCTGTGTTTTTTTTTAATTCTGTCAGTTGGATATTGACTGACTTTCTAATGCACACTCCTCTAATTCTTAATTAGAATGACATAGCTAATTAATAAGTTTTTTCCAATTATAAATTAACTTAGGATCAGAACTCTGGCTTTGCATGTAATTTCCTATAATCGCTAAAGCTACTGCAAAAACATGTCTCCTACCAACCGTAACTTTTTTATTTAACACAGACAGACAAGTTCTCACTGGGTTTAAATTTTACAGCAAATTATCTCTGTTGGGATTTATGAAGGGAAATTAAAAAAAAAAAAAAAAAAAAAAAAAGAAATCAGGAGAGTTTTCTCTTTTCTTTTTTTTTTTTTTTTTTTTTTTTAACGCTCCTTTCTTTCTTAAACAAAATAGCATCTCTTAATGGACAATTTCTTTCTGAGATTTGAAAGGAATTCATCTTAATATTTTAATGTTATTACAGGGAAGGAAGAAAGAGAGCAGGTGATAATTCGTTTTTTCATAACTGTTACCACCTTTTCATGGTTTCTGCAAAAATGATTTGGGAGGATCCCGCATGCTGCTCATTTATAGAATCTTAACTGGAGAGACACTTATCTCTTTAGTAATGAACCAGTGTAATTAAAGGTGGGAATGTGGAAGAGTTCAGGCACTGGCAACATGTCACATAGTTGGCTGCTGCAATTCCTCGGTGGTTTATCAAAGACTACTCCTTTAATATGGAGATTACACTTATGTACTTGTCTGAACTTGAAAGGCATTTGCCTAATTTACTTATTAATGAGATGTAAATCTATTTGTACGGCACGTCACAAGTTTCCCGAAATCGCTGCTACTTAACCGGTGATAAACCCTATGATTTAAACGAAAAATAATACATTTAGCTTTCCACATTCATTCTGTTAAAAATTGATATAGTCTATGTTAAATTTATTAATATTGCTTGCTGTCATTCAGTTTGCAGCTCTTACTGAAATATGACTTGACAGCGGCCGCATTAAAGATGTATGCCATTGTATTCAACAAAGATTAATGAAGCCCGGTAAAAATAGCTGTAAAAGAGAAAGTGATCCGAATGTAAAATCAGTGAATTAAATGAGGCCTTGCATACCATTTGTTAATATGCATGAGGAGGGAGGCAGCGAATGAAAATGTCTCCCTGCAAAGTTCATTTGGGAATGTTTCAATATTGTCTGAATATCACCAAACTATTGAACAGCGGCTTAATAGAGCCCCATGTACCACCGAGGTCCGTGCGCCAGTGCCCTGAGAAAAGCCGCAGACAAAAACTGATTCGCTTGCAAGCAGAGGGGAAGCCTGCAGTAAAAATAATAATAATCTGAGCCTAATAATATAAATACATACAGGATAGATGTCTGTTCTCCTCCTTCTTCCCCCCACTCCACCTTCCTCCGTCTGTCTACGGTGGAGGCTTTCAATATTAAAGCCACTTGTGATAGAGAGCTTTAATGCTGTGTGCCTCTTTTTACGGAAGAATTGCATGCGGCAACACTTAAAAGGCTTAGATCCTGCGGATTTCCGAGAGGTTAATGTGTCTGTCTGTCTGGGTGTCACAGCTATTCGCACTCCGGGATCCGTGCAGGCAAAGACTTTACCCACTTCTTTGAATTTTTTTTTTTTTTTCAGGGAATGATTTATTTCAGCAGCCCTCATTATAAAATGCTACTGAATTCATAACATACAGGTTAAGACTTTCAGATAAATTAGCGCTGACAGAAAATAGTATGCAGTAATCACAACGTAAACACGGCGTATTTATCAATCAGGGCACCGAGGTATTTGGATGGGCTTGTTTCCAGATTTGAACGCTAAGTCAAAGATTTGCAGAAAAGACTGCTCTGAAATATTTTGCTTCAGCAAGTTAAAAACATATATTAATCTGGCTGCCCCTTTGGTAGTAAAGTAGTTAATGCACCCAAAAGCCTGTCAGCTTGGAGGCAATTTGGAGGTATAATGCATACACGCATGGTGTAAGAGCTTGTAGAAAGCTCTGCCTAAAGCATAAACTTTCCCAAAAGAATGAACACCGGTGTTCAAACCCAGAACCATTTAGAGGGATTTTTGTTCTGAGGCTCAGCTCACGTCACCCAATTTTGCAGCCTAACCAGGTAGGGTGATGTGGGGAATATTGTCACCAAGCACAGGACCTGCAGCAGCAAGCAGGTTTCTGCCCACCAGTTTTGCTCTCAGGGAGAGTTCTGGAGCCTGGTGCTGGTCACTTTTTGGGGCAGGGACAGGGGCACCTCACCCCATGCTGCTATATGGGCCACAGGCAGCAGTGCTGGGAAATTTCAGCCGCATCTTCGGGGACTAGGGAAAGTCAAGCCACACTTTTGGGGGGTTGGAGAATGCTGGATCGGATCAGGCCCATTTGTTTTGTCCTGAATTAGCGAATCAAGTGGCAAGCAGACCAGCTAGCTTAACAGGCAATATTTCTTATTAAATTTTTTCTTCTTCCTCAAGTCATTGGGAGGAAGAAATATGTATCTTTCATTAAATAAACTGACTGGTGTATGAAACAAACCAAAAAACCACTCAATATATATAGAAAAAAGCCCTAGCCTATTCGTTCCTCTGTTTTGCCATTTCTGATACATGGTGAGGTTTGGCCAAAATAGTACTGGGTTCCATATATTTTTGGAATTACTTACAAAATAAAGTCAAATGAAAATAGATGCAGGTCTATATGTTGATTTTTTTTTTTTTAGGTTTTGTTTATACTCTCCATTTAAAAATATAATTTTCCTGATTAAAAAGTTCATACTTCTTTCTCCCATTGGGTGATCAAAAAAAAAAAAAAAAAAAAAAGATAGTGGAAACACAATTTGCTTTACAAAAATACTTTCACATGATGCTGGAGAGAGCTTAGAAAATATAAAGATCTTTGACTCAGGCCTAAGGATAAGTCTAGAATAAAAATGCTCTATTTTTAGCAGTATAGAAAAATAGGTAGTATGCAAAACTATTTTTTTCAATCCAGCTGTCCTTCAAATTTCATTTTTGAGAAAAGTCCCGGTATCCTTGGAATATCTGCTTCTGCCTTTGCTTAATTAAGAACATTTGTCTAGTTGCAAGACTCAGTTCATCAAGAGTAGACATTAAAAAAAGAAACAGCAAACACCCAATGGGGGAAGAAGCAAAGAGCCTGCCCTTCGGGTTCCCAGCTCTCCCTGATATAACTAATTAAAGCCATTCATAAGGCAACCTGCACTAATGGCCAGACACAGGCTACTCTTGCTCGGTGTTGGCTGCAGCATGTGCACCCTGTGGAACAACTTATTTGCTTCCCTAGCCCCTTTTCCTCAGTGTAAGATAATGTGAGCAGAAGGCAAGGCCCTGTATAACGAAGTAGCACAATTAGTAAGAAGTTGCTCTGGTTTTAATGCCATCACTGCCTTGTTCTGTGTGTAGCCCACCTGAAATGCTGATCACTGCCTGTGGCACCCACCCCTTGGTCGTGTTGGCTCCTCTCTCCTGAGGTGAGCATCCAACAGCCAGTGGTGGGGACGAAACCATGACTTTCTCTCATTTATTAAAAGAATGGACAATTTCTCCCTGGCAGAAGTTTCTAAGATTATTTCCAGACAAAAGAGAACAAACAACAAATAATCCCATGCTGCCTTGAGATTGGCACCACTGCCCAGGGAGCCCAGTTCACCCCAGTTTCTCCAGTAAGGTCCCCATTCAGGCAAGGTGCCTACACAGACATCACCAGCCCCCACGGACTGTTGCCCCATTGAGCCTGTGGGCAGCTGTGCAGCTTTGAGGCATAGTGATAAAGAGCATCGTGTCTCATGTCTCTAAAGCCAAATCTTCAGATGATACAGCTAAAATATAAAGGAAAACCTTCCCATAATAATGTCACGGTAAGCAAACACTCCTGCCTTCTTCTGCAGCATCTCACAGTAACACCTCATAGCTCTTGAGGTGGAGGACGAAACACTACAAGGGGGAAAAAGAAAGAAAACTCTTGAGAGACAGAATTAGAAAAGTTAGGAAAAAAAGTTAACTCCCAAAATGAGAATTATTTATTTTTATTTTTTTTCCAGCAACAACACTTAAGTTTTCTTTGTGAACAGCAGAAAGAAAACAAAAACAAAAACAAAAAAGAAAAACAACCTGTTGGGAGAACAGCAGGACCCCTCCCTTTCCCTAAGGGCATTTTGCTGCCTGTTTGCCCACTCCACACCTGTAACCCCGTGGAAAAAGCCATGCTCCCAAGGCAAAGCAGAGGCAGATAGGCAGGAACAACATCCCCTGTTGCAGCGCAGGAGGAAAGAGCCACAGCTCCATAGCAGCTGCCTACACTGAGCAATGCCAACAGTGGTGGCAGGCCAATGCCCAAATCTGTAATACTTAGTGTGATTCTGCAATTTGTTATTGGTGAGCTTTTGGTTTGCTTGCAGAGTGATGGCAAAAGCAAAGCTTTGCTGTGTGGGTGGGGATTTATATCCCAGTGCCGTGCCCATGATCTCAGTAGTGTGTCCCCACTTGTGCTCCATGCACCCCTTAACTCTCCCTTTATTTTATTGCAGCAGTTTTATTAATTGCAAACCTGTTCACTGTTTGGCAATGAGCTATTGCCATGGATTTGTTTACAAATCAGTTTAACAGTGAAGACTGTGTGTATATAAAAAAAGATATTTCGACAGAAATGTTGGTCCCTCGAGTGGAAAATAACCCCTAAATTCCACTAGTAAAATTTTAATTTTCAAAAATGTTCCACATTTACTATAAATAGCTGTCATCTGTCAAATAAACGGAGCAAGTCCTGGGAGCCTCCCTATCAAAGGAGACCATTTCGGAGGCAGCCTTTGTCTTAAATGGGTCTGTAGACATGGCTTGTGTTGGTTTTTGAGTAATCCCAGCCTGTTTATAATCTCATCTATTTCATGGAGAGGATATGAAAATAGCTCCCCACTGTATGAAAATTGTCTATATTCCAGTGCAGACGATATAGTCGGTCTATTGAAAATAATGGAGTGAACAGCTAAGCAGTTTATTTCAATGTGTAAAGTCTTTGCACATCATAATATCAAATAAACTCCATTGAAAACATCATCCTCATATAATTGTATTATACAAGAGTAGTGTCACCTTTTGTTTAGAACAGTACCATTACACTTTTATGATATACTTTAAGGAGAACTAGATGGTACCATTGATTCTTGTACTAGCATTTTACATCAAAAGACCTATGTCTGCAGCCCAGGTCACTGAAATCACAAATGAAGTGAATTTAATGGTCTAAGTTTGGTCTCCAGAGAACAACAGAATAGTTAGTACCATCATAAAGTCTGACAATGTAGCCTTTTGGCAGGTTTTTGTTGATAATAGGCTTGAACTGCAATCTTTTCACCATGGTATAAGAGGATCTGTTAAAGCAGGCTTCAGATACCCTGGAAGAATAAAGTAGGGAAGGCTGCAAAGCACAATATTGTGCACACCTGCACCGTACCTAGAGTAAGGTTAATGCAGTAATATCTGTGTGAAAACTGCCTCACCCCCACATTAAAAGCAGCTTATCATTAGGGATTACCTAGCCACTGCACCAGCTGCAAGTCTTTACTTAAAGACTTAAAGGTAAAGCTCTTACAGTTCCCAATCCAGTGACATTTGCAGCTCACTATAATTTATTGAATATCTTCCAAAGAGCAAACACAGGATTTCTCTTGGTACTGTTTTAGTTGGGTTGTAAATGCTTGCCATTTACCAAGAGAAAAAAAAATAAAGGCAGGCACATTTACACTTTTGCAAAGCATCATGTAATATTTTGAACCTGTCTTTTCATGCTGACTCTTTTCATGTTCAATCTAAACACTGTTTACTCATTTAAAGTCTTGTTATAGCTCAGCTATGAAGTACAGTGCACACACACTTTCAAAGCTTTCATGAGAGCACCTCGTTCCCAGGTTTCATTAGGAAGACCCATGCTTGTCTGAAGAAAGTGTGAATTTTTAAAACTTCCTGTAGCAGACATTCAGAAACGTTCACCCTTCAGCACTTCATAGTCCTGCTACCAAGACCTTTAGAGACTTAATACAGATAAGAGTCTTGAAAAGAAAATTTATTGAGGTTATCTCCATTTATAAGGCATGCTGATCTATTGATGAAAATTAAAAGGAAATAGTTAAATAAGCCAAATTACATGCTGGGTGATGAAACATTCTCTTCGCCTTGCCTGTAACATGCATGCAAATTATATTAATAGGCTATAATTATGTAAACTTTATTATGTGTGTTAAAGATAACATTAAAATTATAAGACAAATGACACTTAATCATCAATGGAGGGTAATGATAAAAGAGTCAGAAAAATTAACAGGCATCATCAAGATTGTTGTGGTTGCTATAGCTAGAGGAATACAATGAGCCATACCATTTTATATAATAATCACACTTAACACTTACACAGCGCTGGTCACCTTCAAACTGCTTGACAAACACTAACTAATTATTATACAAGCATTCGGGGCCTGTTTGCTAAATATACTCCCTGACTGCAAACATTCACGTGCTGCACATGCTGAAAACAGCTCATCAGACAGACACTCATTCAGTCTTCATCTCTCTGTCCTCTCCCAAACTGCTTTAGTGGACTGAATTGACCAGGTAGCAGAATAACACCATGTATCCTGTTGAATACAGAAGTAGGATGCAATCCGTTCATCGGTCTGGTCACTTGGATGCACAGCCCCTGTAGAGGCATTTCTGTGGATAATTCATGCCCAGAGCAGATTTCCAGCCAGGGCACATTTTCACTCCTGTGTTGACTTTCATGAAGCTCTGCCCAGCCCTAGCAGCCGAAGACTTAGTTCATGCATGTTGTTTCTATTTTGCTTTCACTCAAAGACATTGTGCGTGGATGTTTTTGTTTGTTTGTTTGTTTTTCTATTTTGCTTTCTTTTGCCCCAATATGAAAATTTCCACCCCACCAAACAGTTGTTTTGGAGACCTGTTCTTGGATTCCTGGCACTTGCAGCAGCCAACAGCTAAGCGCAGAGCTCCAGCAAGCAGCAGCACCTCTGCTAGCCTGGCATCAGGAGCACTCACCTGAATGCATCCCAGCTGAAGGAAGGACCTCAAATCTTCAGTAACATTGAGGGGAGGGCATTAAAAAAGGTATTCCTGTGCTGTGGCAGCTGTGCCAAAATTTTTCTGCCTCAGCTGGAGCCAATATTTCTGTTTGTGCAGAGCCTTCACTATAAATATTTTTCCTGCCACAGAAATAACACTAGTCACATGCTTATCAGCTCCTTATGGTGTAGCCTTCATTAGTGTCTTCACTGCCAAAAAAGCAGGAAAGATGGCAAATTCTCAAAGGTTTTAGAGTTTTGACATGACAACACTAAATCTAGAAAACAAATTTGAATCCCCCAAATCAGCCTGCCAAAGCCTGCCCCAACAGTTTTGTTTCCTCAGCAGAAAAAGGAGCTCTCAGGGTGCAGCTATCCTATAAAATCTGCACTGATTATTAAAGATTAGGAATTTCTTACTCCTCAGTGCCAAACTCAAAGGTGACATCGCTTTGGCTCAGCCCCAAAAAGGCACCCACTTTGAATTAAACCCAGCCTTGTGTCAAAACACTTTAAATACAACATTCTCCAGTACGCCTGCTAGAAGAAAGTGTTTGAAGGAAATCTCAGTGGCATCCATTTTGCCCAGGAGCCACCTCCAGCCACCTGAGGCCAGGAGCTGGGTGTCACCTTTGGGCTGTGGGGCAGAGCTCTTCATCCCCATCTCTCTCGCAGGTTGCCCTCCTTGACACAGATACACAGTCACTAATGCTGTTTTCTCTGGCTTCCCTGTGAGGGGGAGCAGTGTATAACCAGTGATATTGATAGTACTGTCAGAACACTTTTGGAATACAAAATTCTCTGAATTCAAATCCAGTAAGCAAAAGTTCAGGGTTGTTACAGAAAAACAAAATATTGTGACTACTGAGTTTTACACCCCAAACAAGTACAAGCTGCATGGAACAATATCAGAATTTCCTCAGTGTTCAAGCACTGGGGAAAGAGAAACTTCTGCTGACTGTAATCCCATCTGAATAACAGCTGAGAGAGGGAATAAAGATCATGAAGATTCTGCTGTGAGAAAAAAAAAAAAAAAAAAAAAAAAAAAAAAAAAGTAAGAAGACACATTGGTTCTTCATAATCCAAGAAGGTACCTGACTTCATTTTTGTGTTCAGTATTAATATTTGTAGTTGAATAACACTATTTATTTTTAACCAAGAGATTAAAAGAGGGCATTAGTTATTAGGGTAAATCATTTTAGCACACTGAGGCACACAGGAAGGCTCTCCTTAGCATGTAAGAGTGATTTATAAACACCATACTCAACAACAGGCTAAATTCAAGGATTAAACACACGCAGCAGTGAGGTATGCAGCGTCCAGTCTGCACTAAGCATACAGAAGTGCCCCTCTCTGCAGGCACAACATGGTCCTTGGGCAGAGCTCCTGCTTCCCTGCCTGCCCCAGACCATGTAGTGGCACAGGAAGGCACCGGGGCCCCGCTTCACTGGTGCCTGGCTGCAAAAAGCGGTTCTGCCTGCTGGCTTTTGATCTGTTTTTTTTCTAAACTTCATAACAAAACTTCAAGACAAAAAACTATTAGCTGCAAATTAGACATTCTCATGGAAGCCTAGAATTATTTTTCAGGACAGAGGGCTCAATTTCCCAATCTCAGGTGTATGATTAAAATCAATTAAATCACTCTTCCAATGTCAGCGGCAAGATTCTCCTGACAAATGAAATTATGCGAGAAAAGTGTTCTCTTCACTCTTCAACCCTTTCTCGGCATCGCTCACATCCACAAATGAGATCAAAATTTTCAGCTCGGGGATTTCAGAGATATTTTCCATAAGAACATGAAAAATCCCAGGAACCCTATGTAAGTAGACTTTATAGTCTCTAGTGGCGAGATGCTGATGGCCTCTGTATGTTAGATATATTCATGACTAACTAAAATGAAAAGTTAGAGTGGAATTTAACCATTTGGGGACCACACCAGCATTTTTTTCATAAATTAAAGTTTTAATGGTAGACTTATGTACCAGCTTCTAGGATACATGTAGTAACCTTTCCGCATCTCTTTTCATTCCCCGGGAAGTCCCTGGTGGCTTTCTCCTATTGAAAAACTGAATTTATCAAACCCTCTCAGCCACTTGCAGATACAGGAGCAGAGGAGCAGGCTAGACTTCAAATGACCACATCATCTGCAGGGGCTCTGAAGGGTTAATAGTTACTTACAGTAGTATTCCTTGAGTCAAAACAAGGTAGGATTTTTTTCAAAAAAAAGTAGATAAATAAATCTTTTGATAAGAAACTTCACTTGAAACACAGATATCTCATTTCCAGAGGTGTTCTGACGTGGCTGAACTGTACCTTCAGCAAATTATTTACCTCTTAATTTGTTAAAACATATGGGCTTAGAGGTAACTTTGCCCATGAGGCGTACATCTATATTATATGCTTGTTTGGTTTGACTTCATTTTCCTTGGAGACCTGAACAAATGTTTTCCGCATTTCAGAAGTTTTTTTTTTTTTTTCCTTCTCTCACGTGTTCATGGCAGCAGTGTTACATATGTATTTTGTTTCTTTTGACTGTGTTTAAAGAGGAGCGTGCTAATTTGCAGTACAACCAGCAAAGTGGAGCAATGTTTCAGGATGAGAAAAGCCGCCTATTTATAAACCTGTGAGGGAGCCACACTCCAGCCTGCTCCATCCCAGCAGCGCCCGAGCCACCGCAGCCAGAGCAGGCTTTTGGTTTCTTTTCAGATTTCTGCAGAAAACCTACTCTGCACAGTGCCCAGAGAAAGCTTCGCATGTCCTCGCCGAGTTTCTTGTTCTCAAACATGAAAGAATAGAGGAACCAATAAACGCCACACAAAGTCCCTGTTAATATGTTGGTGCCTCATCACAAAATCACTCACTAAACTCTTGGAAGAGTGCATGTCCCACTAACAAACTGAAAAGCAAACCCATCAGCAGAGGGTTAGTGCAAGGTAATTGAAATAGCATCAGACAGTTGGTAGATGTGGTAGCTGGAAAAGTCAAAACTTGTGATAACCCCCAAATATTGTGTCAACAGAGATCACCAAAAGGATGTGATTAGGCAAAGAAAATGCTAGAGGAAGTGGCCACAAGGTCTGTCTGCAATGGGCTAGTCTTATTTTGACATTCTGCTGCAGTATTTACAGCTGTAAAACATTCATTGCAATGGAGTTTTAAATAACATCTTTCAAAGAGACTGATGGAAAGAGAAGGAGCTCTTATATATTGTCACCCACCATTTCATGTAAAGCCATGGATTTGCTGAAGTATAGCTCCAACAGCACCAACCATGTATTTAACTTTTCCATCTCTCAGGCCTGTCCCTGCTGTCAGGACTCTCAAGGCAGTGCTTCCACAGTCTTGTCTCATGGAGAAAATCTACATGGGAAAAGCTAATTTCAAGATGGGATTTAAAAAGAAAAATTGCCTTATTCTCTTATCTTCTTCTACTACAATATGGAGAAACTGGAACAAAACATTATTTCTTTAAAATGGCTGTATAATGATTGACATTCTCAAGAGGAAGAAAAGCAGGAAACCAGCCATGGGTAGGCCAGAGGCTGGATGGCGCCTTCTCCTTTTTGTTTTTGGGTTTGGTACTTTTGTTGTTTTCTGTGCATGAAATCAACACCTCAAAGTGCTTTTTGGTTTTCCATTTGTTTATTTCATCCATAAATATTTTATCACTTAAAAAGGGAAGCAATGTTTGCTCCTAATTGTTTTTGATTAAATATGCTAATTACATTTTGGAATATTAATGACACATACGGTACTAAATGTTTTAATAATGCAATGAAATAAGCCAGCAAATATAACTACAAATTAACCTGAAATTGCTACATGGTTTTCATAATTTTGTGTTATAACACCACAAATCTAAAGGAAAATATCAATGACAAACCAATATTTCTTGTTTGCTATCTAGAGTTCAACTAAATGAAAAACTGAACCAAACAAAACCCATAAATGAACAGGAAGCAACCTCACTTTGGGACCACTTTTCTTCACTGCAAGACAAGGACAGCAAAAATAAAACCCAACTGAATACAAGAACTTCTCACAAGTGTATGCTGACCATGGGACAGGTCTTAAAATTTTGCCTCCTGTGTTCATAGGTCTGAAGAAGTCCTAAAGTTCATCTGTGGGGAGCATAATGATGAAAGCAATTGAGAAGCAGAATTAGTCTGCAGCTACCCAAGCAACCATTAGATAGGAAACTTTAAAGTTTTGCCATCGACAATTATTCCCACATTTCTTAGTTAGCTTGTTAATTCCTTTTTTTTTTTTTTTTTTTTTCCTCTTGCTATCTGCTCAAGAGGACAATACCTCTTTGTTTAGGTGCTTGTGGATGGTAGACACCTCTGCTTTGCAGTGGCACTTGAGGAATGGAAATGCCTTTTCAACACAGGCTGCTAATATGTTTGCGGGCTGAAATCAAGCTCCCTACCTACGGCAGGCTCCCCAATTCCCAGGACAATCACACTGACACAATTAAATTCTTCCTCTTCTGTGACAGAACTATATGCAATGGTTAGCATTACATTACACTGAAAATAATTAATATTGTGGAGGGTTTTTGCATGTTTGCGTGTTAAAGACTTGACCTTTTAATTTGTTTTTCCCTCAGAAATCTTTTGCAATCTAATGATTTATATAGATGGTCCAAAGTTGCCAGATAGTCTGTCAGGTTTCCAGACTAACTCTGATGATATTTTTCTGCATTCAGTGTCAGGGAACTGCTTTTGTTTGCTGTGCTGGGGAAAGCATTCACAGGGTCCTGTGTCTCAGCTCTGGTGCAACAGGATGGTGGAATCAAGCAATTGGTCTGATAAGATAATAATTCATAAGAAATTGCTAAGGACCTATTTCTGAAGTGCTGATAAAGCCAGCACAAAGTAGTTTCTTAGGTTTTTCTCCTGAATTTAACTTCTTGAGTTCAGAATTCCAGGTGAGCAAGTACAGCTTTAAAGACAGCTTGAATCTGACATGTGGGAACATCCCACAGAGGAAATATTTTTGTTTGGATTAAAATGAATCCTGAAACACAAATTTGTCTGAAGATCAGCAACAACCAAAAACTCATTTACAAACCACATTTAACTTTGAAAGCCTGTGCCCTTCCACATGTAACCTCAGATTGAAATTAGAGTGCCAAAATACTGAAAGAAAAATTAGTCTTTTGTTATTTCCAGTCCACAGGCATGCTAACACTACCAAAATTCTGTCTAATGTTTTTTTTTTCCTTGGATATTTCAAGTCTAGCTTTGCAGATTTATGGGTCCAGCTCTTTGGATGAGTATCAGACACTGGGAGCTGATGTGGTCCCAGTAGTAGTTTCACTATCAGCCTCAGTCAGAATTGTATCAGGACCAAGATGAGGCAAGCAGGGCACTCAGTGTTTCCCCTCTCCCTGCCTCTGGATGGGATGTAGACGATACAGTGGGGTCTGCCCACCGTAATGCTTCTGGGGCATGCTGCAAGCCTGGATGAGAGTGGACAGAGGGAAAATAAATGGAGGCAAAGGAAGTGCTAATTAGGGGTATCGTCTGAATAGGAACTCTTGGAAAGCTCAGAAGCGCACAAAGAAAACTCCTGCAGCTGGCTTTGAAGCTGCCGACATGTTAACCTGGTAGTCAAGGCCAAAGCCTGATGATCAAACAGATAAAAAGCACTGTCTGCTCACAAAGTGGAGCCTGAACTAAAGAAAGCAGTGGGGCAACAGACGGCTTCATCCGACTGCTCTTTCCGTAGCTTTTGCTTCCCACCCGAGGGACACCTCACCTCCTGGGCTCCATCAATCCACCCCCTGCTCCCCAACCTCTGCCACCTCTCAAGCCGGAGTGATGAATGAGCGGAGGCAGTGCGTGGCCGTGTACATGTCTGCATGGCAGGGCTGAGAATATTCATCTCGTTTCACTTGTGACCTTTCTCTGTTCTGCAAACCTGAAAGGTCTGGGCTGCATAATCACATCTTGGGATAAAAGATAAGTGAACTACCAAATAAATAGTGGAGTGTTTACATGACCTTATGGTTTTACAGTCCATATTAATTTTTAATTGCACTGTTAAAATACAGTAAATATCTATTATACAAATTAAGTGGTAATAGGTATTTGTATTTTTTTCATGAATTAATCTTAAAATAAGCTGATTACATAAATCTTTAGCCAAGCAGTGGCTAATCCTGTGCACAAACATTACTTTGATAAGATACATTCAAACAAACATTTTTGTGGCAAAATGTTATCAGATACTAACACATAATTAGTCTAAGACATTTGGTTGAATGTGAGCACTTTCGAGTTGTGATCACTAAGTGAAGGTATTGGGAGAAATCCAAAAGGGAGCCCAGCATTGTAAGCACTTCAGAGTTCCTTTGTGGATTCCGATTAGGCTGCTGGATTCACTGCTGTTTCCTTATGTAAACAGATTCACATATTGCGATGGTGGAGAAATCTTTATCAAATTAATGGCAAACAAAGTGATGTTAATGTAGATGAAAGTATTATTCACCCGGATCTGTATTGTGCTGAAAGGGAAATTGGGAAAGAGGACAGGAGCACACGAAAGGAATGAGATTCCAACTTCATTCTGAATATTGGAGGGAGTCCTTCATTTCTGCCACCACCAGAAAAGAAGGAGAGAGAAAGAAAAATAAGCTGATGTACATGTTGATGAATACCTTTAGTTCTCACTCTGCATTTCTTACAGGGATATACAGGACATTTAATATTATCTGGTTTTCTTTCTTTGTGTAAATTTCCTATTTTTCAACAATATTAAAAGTATTAAAGCTAGAGTACCTGTAATAACATTACTTACTTATCCAATAGTCTGAAAGGACTATTGATTAATACATAATAAATAAAGGTTTTTAAAATGCTTAATAGTGGCTTAATAGTGGAATCTAGTAAATACTTAATTAGAGAGGGTTATTGAACTCAGACAATGGTTATTTGACATGCTGGCATGCAGAGGAATGGCCCCTTAATTGACAGTAAACTCTATTGTACAGAGACCTGCTTAAAGAATTTTTAGTAAGAGCTTGTGATGGTGATGATGAAGCCACTTGGTCAATGCACTCACTGTCGATGCAGCAAACTAATAGCTCCGCAACCAGCTCTGCGAGACAAGCCCAGAGGAGTGCTACACTCAGTATGAGGCAAAATGATCTTCAGGATTTTTTCTATTCATGGAAACTAACTGCACATCAGTGCCATGCGAGTTGAAATCTCCTGGCTGATCCCATGACCCCCACAGAATCACTGCACACATTTGGGATCCCACCTGCCATCACCAGGCAAGGTGTGAACAGCCCTGCTCCTCTCCACGTCCCCCCTGCTCCCACCCTGAGTACTCAGCTCTGGCATCATCAGTCCTACCACAAAGTCTTCTAGCTCCTTGATCAGATACCGGAGGTGAAAAATGTCCCTGTCTGCTGAATATTTCCTTGGGTGTCTTGAACACAGGAGACAGCACTACTGCAGTTGTCCAGAGGGCATGTAAAACACAAATTGACCTAAGCTGCCAAACTCACACCTATGTCTGAAAGAACTGCAGGAGCAGGAGGTCCTGCTTCCAGCCTGGCCTTTTGTGAAGAAGCCAGGCCAGCATCTGGGTGAGGGTTGCTCCCTGTTGAACACCCTTGTCCCTGCCAGAACAAGCCATGGTCAGAGCAAGGAGAATGGCCAGGAACCCACTCTGAGCAGTGCTCTTCAGCGGGCTCTACCAGAAAGGCAGAGGGAACCAAACTTGATTTTATATGTCCCTGTGCTTTGTGACTCTGGGGGTAACCCAAAGACTGCTGTAATTACCTTCAGCATCCTAGGGGGGTGATTTTCCTCCAAATGAGATTTTAGCAGCGTGCTCCTGTGCCCACAAAACACCTTTCACCACAAATATGCCCTATGCTGCAAGCAGCAAAACATCCCCAAGTGTCACAGCACTGCTCAAGTTCCAGCATTTGCCCAAACATGTGGCACAGGGACACTGCAGCTCATCTGGAACAAGGACCATATTCTAGGCATCTTTTATAAATCAAAAGTATTTAACAAGTATTTCATTCTAAACACTGCTCATGTCCATTACGTTAGGCAAGGTCGTATTTTAAAGACTATGCTATTTTTATTTCCTTATCAAGTGGCAAAACTTAGATTTCCTGCATTAAAAAGTTTAGGCTGACAGTGCTCTTCAATGGCTGCAGAATTTGGTGGGTTAAAAGGCAGCATTTCTTGCTTTAAAAGGTGTTATTTTGAAAGTTCTCATGAGCAAACCAATTGTTTGCTTTTCCACTTACAGTGTTTGATTTCTTGTTCCATGAAGTAGAGACAGTGTAACTAAGCTGCTCCTCACTGCTTGAAAAATAAATTGCAAATTTCTTAGAGATGCTGTTTTATTTCCATTCTCTCTTTCTTGGTACACAAATACTTGATACAGGGACTGAAATGGATAACTGTACTGAAGGACTGCTTGGGGTTTTCAGCTCCTGATTTCTGCTAACAGAATTTTTAATCCCATTGTATATACAGGCATAAGACACAAATGCAAAGTTAAAGTTGTATGTGAGTGTTTGCAAAGTCAGGCCTTTTATTCACATGAAGAAAACCAAAAAATACTGGTACAATTCAAGAAATCCTTATACATCATATATAAAAGGTGCCTCTGATCTATGGTGCTTTTCTTCTTGGGTTTCTAATGGAAAATACTCAGCCGCCGCTACCAGGTGTCACTTGAAAACACAATTGACTGCCATACAACATAAAATCACATATTTTGTCAGGTTAACCTGCACAAATAACTGTCTTGGAGAACTCAGGATGTTTCTTTCCTTAAGTGACACAGCTAAAAGCAGACTTTTGCACAGAAGGAAGCCCAGCAGCATGCACTGAATGAGCAGGTCTGGCTCTTACAGAAGAGCAGTGCATCCTCAGAGATGGTGGCACATGGCTGGCCTGAGTGGGTCAGACCCACAGAAGGCCCCTGTCCTGTCCCCACATGTAACGA
Source organism: Aythya marila (assembly GCF_965140915.1). NCBI lineage: Eukaryota > Metazoa > Chordata > Aves > Anseriformes > Anatidae > Aythya > Aythya marila. The sequence goes on from NC_139048.1 coordinate 2,209,196, forward strand.
GCACAAAAGCTGGCAGAGCCCAAATGCAGGCAGAGCTCAGCAGTGCTGCAGCCACCTCTGTCAGCCTCCTCCTCAGGCTGGTTTTCTGCTGGGTGTGCAGCCCCATGCACCTCACTGTTTTATTTCTGAAAGCCTCTGCCTCCAGCATTCAGCCCCAGGGCATTTGTGTGCTGTCCCCATGAGCCAGCACCCACCCGGGGAGGCCACTGAACCTCACTGGGCAGCAGAAGAGAGTGCATCACCAGCCAGTGCTGTCTGCCATCCTGCACTTCCCTTGTTACCATCTCCCATAATCTCTTTGGAACTCCGGATTCAACCAGCACATGCATTTTGAGACTGCCATCCCAAACGCCCAATGCCCGGGACCAGCTGCTGCTTGGGGCCAGCCAGGGCCAGCCCCGCAAGGGAGCTCAGCTCTGCTGCCATCCCTGTCCTGCCCGTTTTGTCCATCTAAAGGGTGGAAACCACCACAAAATCACGCTCCTCAACAATTACACCTAGTAATTTAGAGGAGACCGTAATGCTATATTTTAATACTAAAAAGTAAATATACAAATATATATAGAGAGATTTAATATTACAGGAGCATCTGGTCTTTTCATCTAATTCAAAGGCTGGAGCCTTTAAAGAAGGGAAACCTCCAGCAAGAAATAATACCAATAAGCATTACAATGCTTCTCCCTCTTCGCTTACTTTAAAGAGTAATAAGAAATCTCCCCCTACAGGCTTTCCGCGGATAATGCAAGGTAAATATACCTTCACAGGCTACCGTTTGTCCGCTTAAATACCGGGTAATCTGTAAAGGCTGCTCAGGATGAGTTCAGGTATAGGAACAGGTATCTCTGGCACGGCACAACATGGCACGGCATGGCACAGCACATCTCAGGACTGTCCCTTTTTGCAAGAATATGTCCCCCAGCCATGTGCAGGCAGCTCAGTGCCAGTGCTGAAGGGCCACTTCTGCAAAGTGCTAACAATTACCCTGCACATTTGTTACTCTTTATTACCAGAACTCCACTGGGCAAAAACATTTTGACTAGGAAGCTATTTCCTCTTACCTATTTTAAAGGAAGAAATTAATGGGATAAAAATTCAAATGACTTCCTTCCTTTGCATGGCAAAACCCTTGTGCTCCCTTACTTACCAGCTGACTTGTTTGAAGCTATTCACCAGGAACCAATATCTACATTTAATACCAGCAAAACCAAATGATGCTAATGTAACATGCATTTCCAAATAATACAAAGCAAGTTTATATCCCCAAATTATTCTCAATTTTGTTTAGGGAAGGCCTGCTTGGGGATTCGGGTAGTTGTTTGTTTATTTGAATTCATTATAGAACTGGGAGTTTATTACATTCTGTACTCACTGTAAGGTAATCAAAATATAGATGGAAATAGGAATATTTTTATTGGTGCTGTTTACATAGGTTATATGCTATGAGAGAACTGCAGTGCCTTGATAGACTTGACATAGAAGTTGCCAACTCCTTTCTCATATAACTGTGCTTTTAGATACCTCATTCTCACATAATCTTGGTTATTTGATTTAATGGGAGCCTTTCTTTTTCATGGCAACTTTTTACCCATGCACAACATAGTAAGATCTCGTTTACTGGAAATCTGGTGGATGCGATCCAGGACTGACCCCAGCTTGATTCATTTTAGAGAACCCAAAATTTAACAAAAGAAATTTAATTGAGAAGGAACTTTCCCATTGCCATTTCCACTTGCTCCCAGTGTCCCCATCACTTTATTTAGTCAAGTAGTAAAAATAAATCTTTAATTGGAAGGAAAGCGATAACTGAAGTTTAATTAAGCTAAGCCAATAAAGTGATGGGAAATTACCAGGCTAATGTCACACACTGAAAAGGGGCCATTCAGGACTGTGGTTTGGGTGCTGTAGAGTAGACTGACAAGAGGCTCACTCCAAAGGCAGGACATGCTTGTTTCATCTCAGTTCCCAGTGGGGACAAGGGGATGATATTTCAGCCACCTTCACCTCCCACCACCCCAGCAGCTCCATCCACCCTTACCAGTGGCCTTACCAGTCTTACCAGCTGGTGCAACTCCATGCCACCACTGAACAAACCTTCTTCCCCAACAATTTTCTCTACCATTAAAGACAAGAAACCCACTTGCCAGTCCAGCTTGAAAGAGAAGCACTGAAAAGCACTGTAACTTGGCTATAGCAAACTTTGATTTGTTTCCCCAATGATGACAGGAGATTTGCAAAGCGGGACAGCCCCTCAACATGGGAAGGATGTTTTCTGGCTGCCTAAGGAGGGCTGCAGCCTCAACGTCTGCAGGGAAGATCCTGGGAGCAGCACTCATACCGAGCTTCCTGCCAGCACGTCTGCCAGGATGCAGCCGTATTTCACATTTATAAATATGTTTTGGTAACAAATAATAGCTGTTGCTGTTTTTTTTCTTAGTGTGAGCTAAAAACACTGGTTTACTGTCAGCGTGTCCTTTTTCACACTACCGGATTTATAAATTGCAAAGCCAGAAGGGCTGACTGCAATCAGATAGGTTGGCCTCAGCATTGAATTTTCTTGAGAAGACTGAATTAGAAAAAAATATATTATTATTGAGAAAAACAACACCTCTTAAAAAAAAATTAAATGTAGAGAACTCACCGCATTTCATGTAGGTTTCTTCTGTCAGTTCATCACTCTCAGCATTAAAAAACATGTACCTTAATTACTCTTCTGAATTTATTTCCAGCCACTGACCTCGTTATATCTTTGTCTGATAGATGAAAGCACCCATTATTAAAGTTCACTTCATCATGTGGGTGTGTATAGGCCATGGTCAAGTCATCCTTAACCTTCCTTTTGATAAGCTAAATAAACCAAACCATGAAATCCTTTCCCATAAGCTATATGTTCATTAATCATTAGCCTGTTTTTCCCTCAGAAGCCTCTTCTGCTGAACAGCAGCCTCCGTGGCCAGCAGACTGTGCCTTCCCTAAAGACCCAGGTGTGCCCAGGGATGAATAAAGCCACCAGGAGGTCACATCCATACAGGCATCGCGTCTGCATCCAGCACCTCACCTGGACCTGTGTAGCTGCAATTACACTTTGGCATTCATGCTTTTTTTCAGAAACATCACACCCCTGAACCTGGCCTCCGTCCTGGCACGCTGTAACCTTAGCACTGATGATGGTACGCCTTCTGCCAGGTGGTGGTGGACGTGATAAATCGAAGGGCTTGTGCGTCGATGTCCTGCTTCAGTCAACAATCTGGGGCTACGTTAGTAGCTATCATTTCCCATTGCCCTTGTTTGTTATTGATGCTTGACCATCACCCTGTGACAGGAGTACTGAAATTGGCCTCATTCTACATTATAAAACAAGAATATTTATTCACCAGTTTCATCTTTTCTGCCCTGTTCACAGCTCTGCCGTTTCCATGTAGAAAACCACTTGTACTGTAACTCCTTTTGTCCTAATATTCCTTGAGCTGCTTTTTCTCTTAACTCAGAGCAGGTATTTAAACATATTCTTTAAATGTAATCCTGTTTTGTTTGTTTGTTTGTTTGTTTTGCTTTGTTTTGTTTGTTTTGTTTGTTTGTTTTTTAACAATTATGATCTTCAACAAATGTCCTTTTTGAAAATATTTATTCATAGCTATCAAAATATTCTCCCCAGGACAAATCATGGTTTGGTTTGTTCTGCTTTGTGTTTTTCCCTCAACTAATGCTGCCTTACTGCACAGCCCTGGGAGGTTAGCATCTACTAAAATGTCCCTAATTCACAAATACCATTTATATTTTTCTGCCTAAACTCTTGCAACTGGACAGTTCATCAGGCAGAAGATATTAGAAAAACTGGCAGCCATAATCGTGTGGGTGGAGGTGAGGACATCTGCTCTTTATATCATGAGCATTGCCAACATGCTCTAGACATATCCAGGTTTCTGTTCCAAAACCCCCTCAAGAATATACCGTGTGGAGTTCCAGCTCGCTGGAACCTCCTGCTTGGTTTGGGAAATTTTGGCAAGTTGTTTTCCTTCTGTAGCTTGTTCATAATTTTTCTGGTCTTTACTACATGGGTAAAGTGTGCCCAGATTTCATGTGCCATTCTAACATATGTTCCGTGATTACATACAGGATGTATAATCACTCTTCTTTACTGCATGAGTTCAGCTGGCACCATTCGCTGACACAGTCCAGTGCCGCGAGAGAGTCTTGGGGCAGAGCGTGCTCAAAGTTGGGGCTGTGACTGCTGCAGCAGACAAACAGCACCGTGCCTCTTCCTAAATCTTTAATGTGTTCTTGTAGCTGTCTTGCCTGCTCATCCTGGAAGCGCTGGACACAGCTGAGCTGACAGCCCCAAACATTGCCCACTGTGCTGGGACTGGCACAAGATGCTGCTTTGTCTTCATCCCAGCAATCGCGTCCACCCCCAGCATCCTACTGCTGGTACCGTCCCTACGGAGCCCAAGAGAAGGAACATACTTCCAGGAGTCAATGTTAGGGACTGAAGTTTGGGCAGCACAGCCTAATCCTCACTGAACTAGCCCAGGCTGGGTTCCTCTCTCCACTGTGCACACGTCTTCCAAGTCCTCAATCAAGAGCAGTCATGGTCGCTCAGGCTCATGCGAAGGGCCAGCATGTGATGCTCCCCACTGTTGTTTCTCCCTTTATGGCTGCCGTGGACATAGTATCATGAATTGAGTGATGGATTGGTGATAGTAAAAATTTGAGTCTACCTAGAAAAAAAAAATGGGCAAAAAAAATGGGAGAGCTTAGCTTTGTTATTTGAGAAAAGAAAATTTAGCAGTACCCTAAATTATCTTGTGTATTTTGATTTACTACAGAATGTGTCAAGGAACATAAAACTAAGTAGCATTTCCACGCTAAACTCTGTGCCCCAATAACAAAGGGCATGGTTATGGTAAGCCTATCTGCTGATGTTGACCGTCTCACAACGCTGCTTAAAACTCTCAGAATCAGGCTTTTTAAAGTACTTAACTACCTACAAGTGCGGAGAGAGAAGTTGAGAGGAATGGTTGACCCTCAGAGGATCTGACTCCTGCTGTGAGGATGCTGTTGTCTTGAATGCTACCCGAGGCACTGATCATTCTTCCTCACAGAGCTTTAAAAACCTGGCCCTTGGATGCCAAAAAAAAAAAAAAAAAAAAAAAAAAAAAAAAGATATTAAACTCAGAGTGTGCTTTATCTTCTCATTGTCCCACCACAAATTCTTGCACAATATCCCAGAGTTAGCACAAATGGGTAACTGTTCAGTTATCTTTAAAAGCCTATGGGATTTGATAAGCAATTTCATGGAAATAATCTAAATATGCATAATAAAAAAAGAAGGAAGTGATGTTCTGTTAATGTATCACTTTTATTGTGACAAGTTTTTCTTCAAATGAAAAATAAAAGTGTAAAAACTTAGAATTGCAGTACTGTTAAGCACCTCCTGGGATCATTATAATAGACTGTACAATTATTACCTGAGCTGAAGTGTTTTGTTTTGTTTTTCAAGAAAAAAAAAAAAAAAAAGAAAAAAAATACAACAATAAATGTAATTTCATTCCTCTACCCGATATGCAAAGTCTGCCTAGCATCTATTTCCAATATGAAATCAATTTTACATTTACTCATAATACTGCATGGAACCTTACTGAAAATCTTGATATAATTTCTATAGGATTTTTAAGATTTGCACTAGAGTAAAGCTCAATAAAACTTTTAAATGGTTTACATCCATCATATCACTAAAATATTTTTAAAATATTTTCCTCAGCATTATGAAGGGTAAGAAAAATAGTGAAGTTGTTCCTTTCTGCAAGATCCTACAGGCTTTTTTTATCTCCACAACCAGTCTCAACTTTACAATTTTTTACACCAGGTTTTCTTATGAGAATAGATAAAGGTAGAGTCAGATGCCTATGTTTAATCTCTACACACTGCAGTTCTGTTGACTTAAATCCAGGAACTCCAAATTTACATAAGATTAAGGAAGATAAGAATTATTACGGCCGTCTCCTTGGCAGTGATTATGTACACTGATCTGTGTGCCCAGGCAGCCTCAGCTCACCTCAACGTACTGGACATTACATAGGGTCAGGACGGCACAGCTTTCAGGGCTCACCAAATCTATTAAGAGCAGTCAGAAATGTTGAATTCCTGTGCCTGAGAATATTGAAATCTTCCAGTGAGCAAACCATAGCATTAAGAGTGCTAAGTTTGATTTTTTAGGATAGATATACGTATATATATGACCCTTTATGTAACACTTTCCATTGAGGAACACCAAAAACAGGATGAGTGGCTTTCCAAGTACACGTATGTGAGCCTCTTCCCCACAGTGCCCACTATATTTTGAAAGCACCACTTTTCTAAACAGTAATTTTACAAACAGTACGTGTATCGACAACGTGGTTATCTGGTTGTCATTTCTGTTTCATTATACTTGCAGGTAGCGGAGTCATTGTTTTGCCAAAAAGGACTCTTCTAAACCATGCACTGAAGGAAGCAGCACAATTTGCTTTGACATCCTTGTAGCTCTGTATGAAAGATTACCTGGCAAGCAGTGACGACAGTGCATTAATATATAAAATAATTAGGAAGAGCACTTAAATGACATTATGTCTGTGTTTGTACATCCTCAGCCTCATGGCCGTATTATCTCCTCTCTCAGCAAACCACAGCACAACCACTTTGAAAAGTATTGGTAGTGACTTACATGCCTACCAAAAGAGTCCGGAGCTCATCCAAAAAAGTTCTTGCCGGCGAGGACATGAAAAGCCGTTTAGGCATGCCCGGCCGTGCCTGCACCTCGCTTTCACAGCGGATTAGCTGGAAGGAGATGGGCTCCTGCTGCAGTGGCAGGATTGCATAATGCTCCCCTGAGAGCTCCAGAGTGACTTTGAAAGTTTTATTAGGTTTTTATTAGATCGTGATACCCATTTTCAGTAGCCAGCTTGTCCAGTTGCTTGCAAATTATGATAATTTGAAATATTGTACCGAATGCTATAGGCTGCCCTTAAGTTTCCCCAGAGCATAGGACTGAATTAAACACTGCTAACTCCTTGGCACTGGGGAGGACAAATTTTCCCAGTATGAAAGCGATTGCCTGTGTTGGATTCGTTTTGCCACGAAACAGAAGAGATGAGCATGTGACATGATGTATTTTACAAGGTGCTTAACAAGAACATGATTGGGAAAAAATTGAAATCCATGAAATCAATGCTATAACCTAATATTGTTTGTTCTTAGTGACTACTGGAGCACAACAAGATCAATGTCGGGACAGCATTATTCACTCTAGTATCAATGACCTGGAAGAAGCCATGTAAAAGGATGGAACCTGCCAATGGCACAACATGGGGGGAGGCTCGCAAGGAGAAAATAAAAGCAAGAGTGATGAAACTCAGAATGGCTTGAACTGGCACAGAAATAGGATCAGTTCAATACTAAGAAAGCTAAGAATATTTGAAAAACAAAATAAAAAACAATCTTATTTTGTCTCTCATTACAGGGCACGAAGTCTTAGGCAGACTAGCAGAGCAAGAAGGGTAATTAGAGACCTTGTACATGTACACATAGGTAATGAAGATGAGCAGCACACGGCAAGGAACGGAGCCCAGAAGGGGCAGCAGTGGAGTTGGCAGAATTAACTAACAGCACACAGCAAAAGCCCTTTATTATCCCTTCAAGCGTCTGCTCACGTTGCTTTAGCTAACAGCCCAGCTCAGAGACCACCATGTCACACCCATCCTAAATTGCTCAGCACTATATAGCTGTGGCCTAGTACATGACTTCATGTTTGGCCATCTTAAACCTATGGTTCAGATGGATCTAGGTTATGAGGCAATCCAGATTGCTGTATATTTTCCCATGTTGCTTTACTGTATTACCATGATTGAGCATAGCAGCACATCTTCTGAACAAGGTAGAAGGCTAAATATCCATATTAATACTCTTGTTTTATTTATTTGTATCAACAGTAGAAATTATTACAGGTAAGATTAGCAGTATGCAAGAATTTGCCAGCAGAGCAGGGGATGTCTCACCCTCCATTAAGACATGGGAAATGGAGAGAGAGAGATGGTCCTCTTTCCCCAAGAAATAACCCTGTTCCCAGAGGCCTGAAGGACTCAGGTGTCACCGCTGGCCCAGGTGAGGCTGCGGAGCTCCATCTCCTCTCCACTTGCCTCCAGCACCCAGCATCTCCTTCTGCTGCAGAAACCATTGTCACAGCCAGGGGCATGTGGTCTTCTACTGTGATGGACGTGCCTTGAGCCTGACATTTAGGATCATTTGCTTTGTTTTGCCTTGTTTTCATGCTTCAAATATTTTCAGTTTATGGCTTCTCAAAGTTTTGAACCAAATTCTTGTCATAGAAACTGCAATCGCACTGAGAGGCTGTGGCTGTATCTGAAAGATTTAGTGTCAGTATATGGATTGGCTTTTCAGAGTTGATCCAAGCTATGCCCATATTTTCCACTGGAGGACCTAAAAAAATAATGCAGTATATTTCTTCACCATGTCTTAACTGTATTTTAGGTTACGTAGTCATGTACTATAATATAAAAAGCCTTTTTCTAGTGCTATTTTCAGCATTGCAAAAAAATCCAGACCCGGCAGTTTTTACAGTTTCAGTCCAAGACCAAGCTTCAATAAGCTCACACAGCTCTAATGATTGTTAGTGAAAATGTAATGGGCCATTTGAAATACAAATGAACGTTGGTAGGTAAAGGGATTTTTTTTTTTTAGTGGAATCAATTTACACTAGCTATTTAAAAAATATTAAAATAAATGTAATGCCATTAAATGTAAGCTTGAAACCTACTGAGAGCATTAGTGGCCAAATCTGCCAAAAAAAAGTAGTCATGCCAAGAGCAGGGGACCAGATTCTGCTCTCAGTTACACTGGTGTTAAGCCAGGATAAGCCCCCTAATTTCAACAGGCTTGTTCTGAAATAACATGGGCATTAAGCAGGAGCAGAAAGGAACTCTATTCCCCTTCAGGTATGTTTTGCAGTGCCCCAGTTTGCCCTTGGCAGCCCAGCTTGCATCTCAGCAGCCCCAAGGACCCTTTATATTTCCTCAGCTCCTGTTTTTGCTGGACTGAGGAGTCTGGACGGACCTCCTGAGCAGCAGCCAGGGTTCGGCGCCGTGTTTGAGGAAGGATGGGAAACGGCAGGGAGCGGGGTTCGGCAGGTGCCGTGTTTTGAGAAAGAAATTAATGGACCAGAACAGCAAGAAGAGCTAGTACGAGTCTGTCACTGCAGAATAATTAACAGCTAAGTAGAGTTCAAAGTTTTGAGGGCAATGAGCTAAGCAACAGGGGAAAAAGAAAGCTCTTTTAAAATAGTGTTTAATTTTATATTACTTACAAAGGAAGGGAAGGAAAACAGCTAAACCATGTGGTTAATATATTTTTTAAAAATTTATGTTAATATCCCAAATTCCCTTTAGTAGTCAAGAGGTTTTGTGGGTAACCCCTCCCTCCTCCTACATGACAATTTCTAGAAACTATTAAATATCGTATTAATATACTTCTTTGGGAAAAAGAAAAATATTTGAGTTGGCATAGCACTCTGCTAGGAAGGTTGGCTCCTGCGTCCCAGGTGATGACACAAGACAAATAACCAAACAAGGAGGAAAGGAGCAGCAAAGAGAAAAATGTTTCCTTCGTCTACTCTGACTTTCCACCCCATTCTTGGAGAAACCTGGGAAAGGTACACAGGCTTTCACCTGGACTGGCCAAATTCCTCTTCATGAGGGCTATTGCAAATAATCTTATAATGAAGGACTAAAAAAAAAAAAAAAAAAAAAAAAAAAAACAAACAAACAAACAAACAAAAAAACCAGAAAGAAGTTGGCTGCTTCTCCAATGGCAAGAGTATATCTGTTTCTTCCAGTCATTTTTCTCTATTTCCAGTTGTCCCATCTGTCTTCACCAATCTGAGCTGAGCCTTCCTGGCCATGGGGCAGCCAGTGCCCAGCACTGCTTCAGCCAGCCACAGCTTCTTTTCCACCAGCAGCAGAACCCTGTCCACTGGAAATCAAACTTTGGGATGATAACTCAGCATATGCCAATAAAACCAACCAGGTTTACAGGAGATATGAGAATAACAGAAAAAAAAATGACCAGTATATTTGCAATTGACCAGCTCTGCAAACAGCTGCACGGGGGTAAAATATTGCATTTTCTATTAGAAATCACTACAAATATCTTAAGATTTATTTTAGAAGAGAAAAAACAATGTAGATAAATACTTACCCATTCATGACATGTAAATAATACCAACAGTACTATTTGTCACATTCCTTGATTTCACAAGGGTTGCAACTGGCAGCTGAGGAATAATTTCGTTTTAATTGTTAGTTGATCTTCTCTTTAATTACTGAAGTTGCATGAATAAGGCACCAAAGAATGTAACGCGAGTTCTTTCCATACAATAGACTTTCTTTAATAATAATGGTATTTTTATTGTATTCAATCCACAGATTATAATTTTTCAGCAATGAAAAGCAGCTACAGATTCTTAAAATGTACAGTTTTCATTTCCTTAAAAAATATTGGAAAGAGTGTTGCTTCTATACATTAATATAGGTACTGTGCCCTATGTGAAAGATGTAGGATTTAATAGATTTGATGTTGGAGGGAGGTAAATGTGTGCAGTCTCCTGTCTCTGAGCAAAACCAAAGCCAAGGGGCCTGCAGACACCACCTCTGGCTGCTGTAGCACAACTTGCTGCCCCACGGACAAGGGAGTGTGGCTTTCCTTGTCTTGCTGAGGCTCTGAGTTTGGGAAAACCCAAAACAATCCTGCCAGAACAAGTCACAGTGCATTTTTTTTTCTTCCTATTTCTGACCTGAATAGGAGTAAAAAGTGTTCCAAGTTCCCTGCTTTTGCAGCGTCCTTTGTAGAAAGAGCTTTAATGTAAGTGGGGCTTTAGACGAGAGAAGTGGGTATTCTGGAACCGCAGCATGATGCTAGTTTTCCTCACCAATCTTTCACCACTAGACTGGGGTTCTGGTTGGGTCACCGGAAAATAAACTTGTTTCAAAGGCTTTGCTTCCCAGATAAGATCCAAAAGGAGGTACTTGTGCCAAATCTCACAGAAAGACTTGAACAATAATGCATTGCGCAGAGCATCATTTAGATTAGGTTATTAAATGAGGGGAGGAGGTTATGTGTGCATAACACATTTGCAAGCACTTGGGATTTTTTTGAACCGATTTCTGCCGTCCTTTCTGAATCAGTATTTTGACTGACTTCAGTGGGAGTTTCACTAACATAAAAGCTTCCAAATTCAGCACCAGGTTTAAACATCTGGGCAGCGCTGTGCCCGGGAAGCCAGAGGAATTAAGATATTTGCCCTGCTCTCACTGCACTGGAGCTGACTCCTTAGCACCCTTGTGCTCCTTGGAAAATCCCAGCTATGGTTTATCTGAAATTAATTTGCCCACACTGTTAAGTCAATTACCCAAAGGAGCAGTGACTCGATTAAAAATCTATTTAGTTCAATAGGAAACAGTATACTTGGGATCAATCTTTTTTTTTTTCCCTTTTTTTTTTTTTTTCCTTTTTTTTTTTTCTTCTCTTTGACTGCAAAGAATCTTGTTGTATCCCTGTATAAATAATAAAGGTAGTGCACTATCCGCTCCTGCTCAAGCATGACTGAGCAGATACAGCCTCTGTGCAGCTCGTGTCACCCACACCCAGAGAGAGACGGTATGAAGAACATCTCACACAAAAGTGGGGTTTGCTCCTGCCCTGTGGGGAACCCCTGCATGCCCCAGCTGTTCAGTGGGGCCATGACGGCTGCTTGCTCCCCACCTTCCTTCCGAAAGGTCTCTTGCACCCGTCTCACCTAAAGAAATGCTCTTGTTGTCAAGCCTACAGCAAACTGTGTCCAGACAGATTGGTGTTCTGCTCAAAGGAGCCTGCATGAATCATGTATTAGTTCATTTAAAAGCACTTTGTAGACAAACATGCTCACTCTATCAGCAGGCACGGGGATGCAAATACTTCACTGGGTGTATATGAGCCCTGACAGGACATCTGTGATGCATGGGATTGGGAAACAGCTCACTCCAGAAAGATCAGGCAATAACGAGCAAAAAGGCTCACCGTATTTTGTTCTTTTTCAGCAAAATGAAAATTTAACTTTGCCATCATGTTGGAAGCAGAGTAAACACTATCAACAGAAAACCAGCAGCAGGGAGAGGTAAATGATTTACAAGGTATTCTTCAATCATTTAGCAGAAAGACAGGAGGTTTTGGTTTCGGGTCCAGAGTACTCTTGCAGAAGGCAACTATTCCCCAGCAATATTAATGCTAAGATACCTGCTGTGCAGGATTGTCCTTTGGAGGTGAGGAAGAAATAGAAACAGTTAGATTCAGGAAATACTAATGGCAGCTTTGGTATGCTAGCTGCTTGGCAGATGTTGATTGCTCCCTGCAAAAGAAAACAAGCTAATGAGTGCGTGCGATAGCAAAATATTTGGTGGACTCTCATTAGCAGGTAGGGTATGTGGAATTAATTTCACTGAGAAAATTGTAGAATAAATTATTTGCATAGAAAACATAGTTTGTAAAAGCATCCTGGAAGAAATTCAGGCATGTTTGGACTTTGTCTTGTAAGTGGTTCCAAATTGATTTAAATTGTGAGAGATAACTGTAATATTATAAATACTTTAAGTATGGGTGTCAAAGACACAGTTACACTTTATAAGGTATGAAGAATGTAATTTTCAGTTTTTGCCTTGGTGTTGGTGGCTGGTACAGAAATTCCTTCACAATAAGTATGACATGATACCACCAGCCACAGACTGCTGGCTTTTGTAACTGCAAAGGTGGTGTGTTTACTAAAGTTTTAGCCATTTTTTAAAAAAACATGGTCACATGCAAGGGAGCCCTGTGTTCACACTAAATAACAGAAGCCTCTTACCCCTTTGCAGTTCATGGATGTTCATTTTTGGATCTTCAGAAAATGTAGAAATTAATTTGTTCTCCTGAAATCCTAATTTTACCTTAGCAGTAAAAGAAGTACTGGAAATAGTAATTCAGGCAAACAGAGTATTGTTACTGTTCCCAGAAAGGTAATATATTTGAATAGCTCTGCATATTTAACAAGGAAGATGTGTTTTGAGCAATTTTTAATAAAGTAATATTTTACATTTCCCATTTCACCCTTGCAGGAAACTGCAAAGATCAGTTCTGGATTGAGATTGCATCCCCAGTCTTGGATCCTTTAACATCCCAGAAGGCTCACATGAAAAAGAAAAATCCCCCTACTTACACTGTGAATAGGTGCTAACAGCTTTAAAGAATTACCCACCAAATATTAGGTGCAATTTAAAACTACATTTAAAGCAGCACGGGTAGTTTAAAAGTCTACGTGGCCAGCTAAAAGTCAGAGAGAGAAAATTACTTGAACACGTGTTGGATGAATTTCTGCCTGTGTGGGAGATATCGCACTGGTGGGATAATATATCCTCCTTTAAAAAAAAAAAAAAAAAAATCAGCAGATTCTTTATCTGGTCTTCCATATGACATGCGATTCAAAATCTGGGCAAAGGCTTTTAGCTAATTTCCATTTACTATAAAAAGAAATACAACTATGCTATCAAAGTATTACGGAAGATTATTTATGTTGAGAGACATCCTTAGGCTAAACTATTAAGTGAGGATAATGGATATGAGCCACCTAAGGTGTGCAGAGGACCCATTAATGAATTACCTGGTAAAACAGAGTCCGAACATGTGCACTCAGGTAGTGGCTGGCTTGAGCACTGTGCTTTTGGAGGAGCAGCAGGACCGATGAGGGGTCATGTCACGCCAAGACCTGAAAAATGCACAATAAAATGTTCCAGGCACTACTCTACAGCTACTTCAAGGGCTGGTCAAGGGCCATTCAGAGTCTTCACTGCAGTATTTACTCAATATATTGTATGTTGTATCAATTTAAATATGCACTGCAACTTATTAGATATTTATTAGCTTACACTTTAAGCCCCAGTCTATTTTATAACCCCAATGCCCCCTGTTTTATGTAAAAAGGATATTTTAATGGATATAATTTAAATTAGTTCATAACTAGATAACTTGTTCCAGTCTGCTACACCAATGAAACCTACACTAATGACTGCCTTCAGTAGGCAATCCCTAATTTTAAGAAGCCATTTTAAAATATTTATAACATTTCTTGTGCGATGTTGTTTGAACCGTGTTTATAACAGACATCTCGAATAGGCTTTCGGGTGGTTTGCAGAAGTCTCTGTCAATAGTGATTCTTGCAGCACTGTCGTTGGAGCAGGGGCAGCAGCTTCGGTCCTGGGTGCCCCACATTGCCCAGGGCAGAACCACCTGGCACAGGTCTGAGAAAAAATAATAAAATAAAAAAAAAATCACTAATAGTCCACAGCATAATTGTGAATAAATGTTTGTTATAAATTTAGCTAAGGCGAAAGCATCTAAAAGAGCTAAGAAAGCAACTGTAGGTCTATAATTTCTCTGCTGTCTGAAGAACAACGATGCCTCGTGTTGGTCTGCTTTGGCTGCTGAGCAAAATGAGCTGAAGGCACCCAGTGCCTGCTGCTGGGCCTTCTGCTTCCCCAGGAAGGCTCTGAGAGGTGGGGTCTGGGGAATTCCTGGGGGTTCCTGTCCCCGGGGGCTGCTAATGCCTGGCTGGCAGCTGGGGAAGGAAGCGCTGCGCCTCTGCGTGCCGCAGGGGCAAGCACAAAGGGAAGGTAAACATACAAACCATGCTAATTAATATTAGATATTGAGTGTGTGATTAATGTTAATGATAAAAAAAAACAAGCAACCAAAAAAGTGCTGGGACATAATACAGCTGAACTTTTGTAGGTGTGGAGGCATTAGTAATAAATGCTAAGAGCTGCTTTAAGCCACCCATTGCTTAAGGATTTCACTTTGGAAATCACAACTGTTACCTTATTATATTTACTTCAATAAAATACCGAAGGCAAAAGTTAGATTTATCCTTCACTCAGTTTTCACAACTTTAGCAACAAGCCAGTGGAATAAATGTGATTTTTTTCTGCAAATAGGTATTACCTGGCAATGTAATTAGCACTCACTAAACCAATGTAAAACCATTTGAACACAAATCTGCCTACGACTTCTCACAGGAGTTGTCCTGATCACCACTGAATGCAGGTGGCATCCATAGACTGGTGTTACTGTGACAGTGAGCTGACATTCTGCATCACCTCCTTTATCATTTATTAGAAAATAAATAAATCCAGATCTTGCTCAGTGTCAATTCCTAAGGAGAAGAGAGCACCAAATGGGTTTTAAACAGCCAAATACCCAATGCATGAATAGAATTAGGGCCAAACATCCTGCCAAAGACCAGTCAGCAGGAGCCCACTGCCAAGCCCTGGTCCCTAGATCAACACCTCATCCATGAGAAAAAGCTGGTCTTTAAATCAAAGGCAGCTCACAAGAAGAAAAAAAAATAAAAAAATACCAAAGACATAAATCCATAAATCTGCTTTGGCTACCAGCCCAGTGTGATCTTCCAGTATATTTCTGCTGATGCTACTTCTGGGATGGGACAAAGGAAATGGATGACACTGAGATGTCTGTGGCAGGAAGACCACCGGATTGCCCGTAAAGAAGCAGCAGGTAGCATGTGTAGATGACAGCGCTGTCAAGGGGCTACAAGTTCACCTCTCCAGCTCCTTTTCTGTCTTGTGGGAATTTCAGCAGCTGGGCTAACCCAGCTCTACATTTGAAATGTACTGAGAAGGGTTTTGTCAGAGACATGTTGTACTTTATGCCCACAGGACGCAGGAAAGCAGCGAGCTTCACTTTGGTAATATTTTTGTGAAAGCAAAAAGCATCTCAACAACTGTAAGGGACCTGAGATTCTTCTGCAAAATAGACATCAAATTCTGCTGAAATTCACTTAAAGCCAGGGCAGTGATGAAACAAGTATTTATCTGAGAGATGTCCAAATCAGATTCACACCACACCTGAAAGCCAGGACTTCATCTACAAACCACATGAACATTAGAGGCGTGTTATGCCTCTGCTCTCCTTTTAATCATCTTTTTAGCAAACACATACAAACTATTTCACTTGTGGGCCTTGGGTTTATCAATGGTTAATTTAGCCCCATTGTAGTATTTCTGAGGACCTTGATATCTACGGGTTATTATCAACAGATAATTTATAATAATAAACAATAACAGTAAGTTACAGATGTGTATTCTTCATAAATAGTATCATTGAAAGACGACAAGGAGGAAACAGTTAACCACTTTAAAAGGATTACCAAAGTGTTGTTTTGTTTTGTTTTTTTCTTTAAGAAAGAGATAAATAAAGTCTGTTATTTTTCTCTTTGCTTTTTTTTTATTATTTATTTTTTGTATGTGTGGTTCTTTTTTTTTTTTTTTTTTACAAGAGAATGAAAATCTGTTTGCAGTTGTAACTTTTACAGCACATCAAATATTTTCTTTTTTTTTTTTTTTCTTCCATAATTATTTTTACAGAGAGCTGCTTTTTCAATCAGGTCACTGAACTCTGAAAAACAAAACTTCAAGGCTACTTTTGAAAAATTGGACTTTACTTTTCTTTCAATAGAAAGATTCACAACTTTCGTGCGTAAGCCAAGACTCAAAAAATAACATAAATCCTTTCAGTGCCGTCTCTCTCTTTGCCTGTGTAACAGATATTTCTGCTAACATTTACTTTTGTAATTTTTCACATTGTTTTAGCTCTCAGAGGTTAATATTTGCCATTCATTTTGATATTCACAAGCTACAGAGGTAGGCTTGCAAATATCTGCCCTGGGAAAATGAGCAGCTCTGCCAGAAAATATGTTCAAGTTTCTTTGTGGAACTGTGGGAGACAACACACCATTGACAACATTTCACTGTATTCATCTGTTCATGTTTTAAACATCTGCACAATCAATTCAGACTGTACAACAATTGGTATTTAAAAGGGATAAGCAGATAATTACAGCAAGTTTTTTTTCTCTCTTTAAACAGTGAACATGTACTGGAAAAAAAAAAAGTTTATTAAAAAAAAAATAAATCAGTGAACTGATACATACAAGAGAAGCCACTGAAATCATATCCTTACACTAAGACCACACACTCATTTTCTGGTAGGCATCTACAAATACAGAAGAGATTGCGTGGTAGCAAAATTCAGCTGCAGACAGAGCTGCCTGCAAAAGCTGACCCACTACTTGCAATAATATCAAATCATAAATGAATTAATTTGCTTGCTGACCAAGTAGTTTGCCATATTAAAGTGCAAGTTTGCAAGACATGTATTCTATTATCCCAGATTGCACTCTTGACACTTTACATTATGAACATTTAGCATTCATCCTTTGATATTTTGAACACTGACTACAATGAAGCTGTCAGCACAAAGGAATTTTTTATTCAATTTTCTGATGTAACAAGCAAGGATCTTACAGAACCATCATTAAGCATATGGAAACAATAGGGAATCAATTATCTAGCTATGGAAGACAAAAAAGGTCTTGATGGGCACAATATTCAGAGAGATGAAAAGTTTGTGAAAGAAGAGAAGAGAAGAGAAGAGAAGAGAAGAGAAGAGAAGAGAAGAGAAGAGAAGAGAAGAGAAGAGAAGAGAAGAGAAGAGAAGAGAAGAGAAGAGAAGAGAAGAGAAGAGAAGAGAAGAGAAGAGAAGAGAAGAGAAGAGAAGAGAAGAGAAGAGAAGAGAAGAGAAGAGAAGAGAAGATTATTATTTTGTTTCTAACATTCAGAAAACAATATTTGCTCCAAATGCAGTTCACAGTGACTAAGAGAGTGACGGTTTATTCAAAGGTTGCACCAAGCTTGTACTGTTATTTTCACCATGGTCTAATGCTTGTAGTATGTTGTGAGCAAGCAGAGATCATTAACACTGCCAGACAGCTGTGTTGGAATAATCAAGTCAATACTGTGTGCTCTTGGTTAAATAATAATAATAATAATAATAAAAAGAAAAAAACAATAATAATAATATTGGGGAAAAAATGGTGTATTTTGATCAGCATGAGCTACATAATCTAGATTCAGTCATTGACAGGGAGGACAAACCTCCCACAGGGAGAGCAAACTTGTTTTGTCACATCTTAGCATGTAGATAAAATTCTAACACAAGTACCAATTCCCCCCAAACTAGGATGTAATTGGCAGCCCACCCAGCCTTCTGAGGTAAAAGAACATATATGTATGTGTATATGTATGTATATATATATATATATATATATTTACAGACCACATGAAACTAAATTTAATAAACATTCCAGGAAGGAAGGGACTTGGCAGAACAGCCAGACAATGAAATAAAGCATTTTTTACTACATGGCTGTATTTTAAGAGCTTGCAGAAAATGAACTCCTTAGTGATCACATTCCAATGAATTTGGAAATGCTTTTCAGTATGCCATGTTGTATCACTTACCACTGGACAGTGATTATTTTAAAGCTGCAATATAAGACACAAATATTTGTTTAAAATGAATTCCGCCTTAAAAGTCTGGGTGTTCTTTTTTTTAGGGATTCATATACAAAAATGAGCTGAGTGACTGTGGCCTGCTGACGTCCCAACAGTATCACCTGTGCAAAAGTTCAGCTGTACAGGGATTCATTTGGAGTACTCACCACCACTGAAAATAGCAATAAACAGTGTTTTGTGATGCTCTTTGCATTTCTTTATTTGTCCTTATTGTGTCTGAGACACATAGTTGAGAACACTGGTTTAGCTGCAGTTGGAGCATACACAAGCAATAGTTTTTTAAAGTGCCACTAGAATTGTAGTCGTATCCAAGTAACACCATAAAATAATAAATGAGAGAAAGGATACTGGAGGTCGTGGAAATATGAACCTATAAAGATACACCTCAGATTCCAATGCATACTCTAATAACAAGGTAGGACTGCAGGGAACACATTGATGGCTTTCTTCATGCAGCACTACAGACAACCGCTCTTTTTCACTCAAATTCATTTGATTATGGGGAAAAGCTTAATCTTTTCAGTCTATAAAAAATTGAAACATTTTGCTCCCATTTCATAAATGTTGACATTTCCCACAAAGGGAGAAAATATAGCAGAATGTTTCCTTAAAAAGCAGTAGGAAAGGCCTGTCCCACCTGGAAAGCTGAGACACGAAGCTCACTGAACCCCAGCTCCTCAGGGGCTTCCTTGACCAGAGGCTGTGGCGGTCCCAGGAGCTGGGGTCTCACATCTGGGGGATGTCACTGTAAACAGGGTCCCAAGGGTCCTTGGTGGTACCACACTGACGAAGGGAGATGTGGGTGGTGAGGAAAATGTGTGGCAGGGCCTCCCAGTATCTGTTCATCTCTCTAGTCTCGTTGGCAATCCATGAGGTAAGCAAGCTGCTAGCTTAGTAGAGACTGCTTTTTTTTTTTTTCTTTTTTTTTTTTTTTTTCCAGGCATCAAGGGGTGCTTCTATAAAGTGTTTCAGCCTCAAGGAACAAAATAAAAAGAAGAAAAAAAAATCCTCCTTTCAGTTTCATTAGAGACCACTAAAACCCACATGCACCATGTCAAGAAGCAGAGCTGTGGGAGGTGCCAGGCCTGCCTTTACACAGGGATTGATCTCACGTAGAGCCAGGATTAGCAGCAGACTGAGTCATGCTCCAATCATTTCCTTAAAGAGAAAAAGGATGAAATAATGGACCAGAAACCAAGTTGTGGTACTCCTACAACATGTTTGTTATTGCATGTGAGGTCCTGATGCTTCTGCCTGGCCAAGACCAAAGGGAAAGCCCACAAACTCCAGCTGGTGGCAGAAGTGATCTCTTTGGAGTCAAGGTCTGGATGTCTAAGTATGACAGGATTAGATATTCCACAACACACCTGATACAATGCAGCTGAACATGAGAACCAGAACAGTAGCTTTTTCTTCTGCCATTTAACATACCTCATAACCCTGAGGACATTGTCTTAACCAAAGGCTTGAACTCTGGATGAATTGTAATTCTCACAGCATTGAAACCCAGGAGAGTGCAATGCTTGCCAGAAAGATCCTGAAGGGGAGAAGGGAAAAAAAAAAAAAAAAAAAAAAAAAAGTAAAAACAAAAAGAACAAACTTGATAATTATGGAAGGGAAAAAAGAAAAAAAAAAAAAAGAATATGCACATCCATAGTTTTGCTAAGTTTGGGATTGACTAGAAGAATCAAAGTGGTAGCCTGGAGAGAAAAATCTGTATTTGAGGTGTGAGGTTAACTGACAAAAATCAAACTTAAGACTGAAGCGTGTAACTTAAAGAACAGCTAAAACCTACAAGAAACCTTTCAAGAAAAAAGTATCCGATTACATTTTATGACCAAGAGGCAAAGCTAAGAAAAATATTTCAGACAGAGGAGCTGTTATTTTTGTAGCTTTGAAACAATACGTAACTAGCACAAAAGATAATATGATACAAGACAGGTAATCCTATCGTTTTAGAGTTTATGACTGCAATCTTCTCCACATGAGAGACTTGATTGTGCTTAGTTTCTTTCCATAAGTGAATAAATTCAGAGAATCACAAGCACAATTATTCAGATTTCTGTTTTCTTCTCAGGCTTGAAAAGTCAGAGCCAAAGGACTAGTGGCCTTAAATGCTGCAGAAAACCTTCATACACAAGCCTGTATTATATCCATACACAAAACATAATTAATATAAATGACACTGCTCCCATAATATATTTTGATTTGATAGTCCTAATTTAATCTATTTTTTAAAAAATTATTCCTATTTTAATTGAAAAATGTCGTAGTCTAAAAAGAAACTGAAAATACTGAGAAAAGAGTGTGAAATATCTGAGGACAAGTCATTATCTGTGACACCCTTTCTTCCAACATTGTCTCTACAGCAATGTCTATGTTCTGAGCAACTGCAAGGATAGCATTTTGACACAACATAATAGAACACAACATGGATGTGGTTGTAGCAGGATGTTTGCTATCACCAGGTCTAATTGTGGATTTAAAACTTTTTGTCTACCTGCTTAATCCTGAATGGATACTGCGGTCTTCAAAATTCTAATTTTGGTCATTTCTGGTTTTGAGTATAGCTTTGAACTCACACTAAGTCCCTACATCATATCAAGATGCCCTGAACTGGAAGCCCCCATCCATGTCTATATCCGGGAAGCAATGGTAGCAAAGCCAGAAAGCTGGAAAACACAGAATGGCAGAATTATCCTTCCCAAGCCCAGGTGGGGAGGAACACCTCCTGGTATGCAAAGGGTTCACATCAACTAGGGAAAAAGCAGAGTCTATTTCTCTCTAACTTCTGGAGTGATTGTTTCTGTTATTTGGGATAAAAACAAGTGCCTTTTGCTGTAAATGCTCTACTTATCCAAAAATAATAATATTCTTAGAGCTAGAAATACTAGCTTATAAGCAATTAGGGAATTTTCTTGAGAGAAAGGAGACCTTTAGCAAATTCAAGGACTTTCTTACTTATTAACTTCTTACATTAACTTGTCATTGAAGAAAATACAGAAATGTTACAAGAGCTGTGATCAAAATTTGCGCTGTGAGCATTATATTATCATAGGAAGGAGCACACAGCCACTACCAGCTCTTTAGTCTTCTCTTCCTGTATTTGGCTTTTCTGGGGGGAGATGGTATGTAGATAGCTAGCTCAGACAAAGGGCTAAGGCTGTGAGTCACAAGTAAGGCTCGGGGAGGTGTGGGATTTAGGTGCCTCTAGCATCCGCATTTCCCATTGATTAGTTTGGGCACTCAGGACCTTTGCTGTCATGGGTAACTAGGGCTTTCCGAGATGCTAAACACTCCCCAGGCACTGCAGAGGTAGCTCAGGCATCTAAATTAGTGCTCTGTGCTCTTCTCCCGGGACACAGGGCGCGGCAGTTGCTGTGCCACAGAGCACAGCACAGAAAGTCCCTTTGTGCATCGATGCAATTGATGGAGTTTGGGTTGGAAGTGTGCTTTTGAAGGCCACCTCCCAGGTGTCCCACTTCCCTGACTGGGTTAACATCACACAGACATCATGGAACACACAGACTAAATCTCTTCAGGGTGAAACTAAACCAGAAGATATGTTCCAGCCAGTCCGGATTGGATTTTGCAGGACCAGGCTCACCGTCATCTGAAGTGAGCACCCTGGAAATGCTTTTATTGTGGACATCTGGTACTCAGGGCCAACAATTTCACGATACAGATCTGCTGCAGTAAGTTATTGTGATGTAGATGCAGCCTTTGTGACACAGCTTTACAAACCTAAAATGTTTCCCAATACCATCCTCCCACTCTCTAAAAAAAAAACAGTATTTTCTTCTGTGTTCAGACATGGGAGCAGAGGGCAGAGGTTCAGGGCTGTCACCACACTGCATCACTCTCTGCGCCCAAAGATTTCAAAGAGCCTGTAAACCACAGTCTGGAACATATACAGACATTGTCCACATTTTAAGCAAGGTTTTTTTAACTTAAAATTTAACAAAAGATCAGTAAAACATCTTTTCCAAAGTCACACAGCATGCCAGAAACAAAATCAGAACAGAAACTGAATTTCACAACAGGTCATGAGCTTTAACCTAGCAACTACTATTAATTAAACAAACCTGATATTTGATTAACCTTGCATAAAATACTGCAAATGATATGAGCTCTCTTCCATATGTGGTGCTAGAAATATCCCACCATTTCTAGAATAATTCAGCAGTGGGGATATGAACAGAGCAGGAAGACCAAAAGGCAGTAAAAGAGCAAGAGGAAATTGGCTGCTGCTTTACCAATTTCCTGTTGGGGCTCTTCAGGCTGTATTGCTCAGGACAACCATTACAGCGAGGCTTGCAGCTCTGGAAAGCTTTTATTGACCTCTCTGTAAATACAAAATGGCCCATGAATTAAATGGGAGGGTCACTATGAGGAAGTTCAACAGACTTGGCAGATTCTTGGGAATAAGCAAGAGCAGGGATCAAGAGGACTGATTGAAAACGTGCAGTTATTGTGCAGAGGATTCCTTTTCTTGGGAGCAAGCTCCCTGGGGTTTTCTAGGCCAGGATTTACAAGGCTAATGAAGGGTGTTGGTTTCTTCCCTTCTGTGACAAAAATTCAGCTTAAGACAAGCCAGATTTACAAGCAACTGTCTAGCTGCTGAAAAGACATTTGCCAAAGCTTTCCATCACCCAGGCAATCCCCTTTTCTCCCTCCATGTGCACACACTTTTTTTACAGGCCCTGTTGCATCATTGTGCTTGACATGGGACCTGCCTGGACTTTGACAGAACTGAGTTCTGTTCACTCAGCCAGGCAGTTTTCCCCACCTTGTGAGCTATTTCTCTAATAACACCAAAAATTGGGTAAACAGATCTTTGTGAAAGCTCCTCCTTCCGTTTTTTTCTTTTTCATTAGTATTGAACAATCAATATTTCCTTTCCACTTCTTTTTACAAGGACTCAGAACAAGTTATAACCATTACCTTTACTTGAATTTTCTTGTTAGTATAAGAAATTGTTTTATTCAAATGAGCATTGAATGTCTTTGCTTGAAATTAACTTCTTCAATTAGTTAAAAAAGTAGAGGGGAATAAAGATTTTTCTGAATATCTACATGGTAACATTTTTATCTGTCCCTTGCTTACATTTGCTTTTATGAACAATCACTGAAACTCCAAGGTTTATTTGCAGGGTATCCATGGATTCAGGATTTGGATTATAATCTCATTGATAAAATCCTAAATCAAATAAAAATAGCTTTTTCTACTTAAAGTTCCCAGTAAATCAGTGCTGTGGATATTACAGAAAAGCCTCACCGTGAAACTTTTGAAAATATAACTACGTTTGGTCTTGAGAAAAAATAAAAATATTTAATGCAAGAATTTACAACTAACTTTGAAATTTAATACGCTAATTTCATCTCAAAACTACATATTTCAAAGCAGTGCAAATCTCTCTAACCTCTGACATCGGTGCTGTTGTTTTTAAGCAAGAAACCCACTTTAGGCTGTGCTGACAAAATCAGCCTTTCTGTAACATATTCTCAAGAAAAACACAATTATTGGAATGTGCAAATGCTCATTTATCATGTTTCATTCATACTGAGGTAGAAATCTCAGACAAGGACAGTGTGACTGAAATTTGTAGAAACACAGATGGCTGGGAATTGCTGCCCAAGACCAGGTGGGACTGCCTGCACCCCACGTCCATGCCACATCCTCACCGTGATTTGGCCACCTCATTCCTGCTCCCTTCTCGCAGCCATGACGAATGCGACCTTCAGCACGAGATGAGGCTGTCCCCCTGGGGTTTGCAGAAATAGTTCAGTGCCTGTAAAATTTAAGCTGAAAAGCTGGCAAAGCCGTGGCATATTTGGGACTGTGAAGTGTAAGCAGGCACTTCATGGGTCATGTCATGCCTGCCTCAGGGTAGGGAGACAGATGAAAAGTAGTGGCCACCATCATCCCGTGCACACAAAACCTGTAAAATCCTGTGCAAGAGCAGAATGTATGATCAATAAACTTTTCAGTGTGAGAAACGTCCCAAAATTGGAGCAAGTAGATTAGCTCTTCTTCGACTGACAGTTCCCAAACATTAATGACCTTGAAGGCTGACC
Organism: Aythya marila; assembly: GCF_965140915.1. Classification (NCBI taxonomy): domain Eukaryota; kingdom Metazoa; phylum Chordata; class Aves; order Anseriformes; family Anatidae; genus Aythya; species Aythya marila. Next base: position 2,233,755 of record NC_139048.1, read on the forward strand.
AGTGGAGTGAGCATGTGCGCATGCTCTGCACACCCTTAGAGAAGGGAGAACTTCAAAGGTAGGTGCCTCGTCTGCAAATCTCCCAGGCTCTCTTAGATATGAAAAAGAAAGCTTAGATGATTTGGAAAAGGGGACAGGCTTCACATAACCAGAAATTGATAAAATTTTAAACCCTATATTTATTTTATTTTCATGTAACAACCTGGAAGCTTGAGAAGATCCTACTGATTTTCTGGTCTTGAAGATGTGTATACTAAATCATTGCTATATTAAAACAATAATGAATTTAGGTGTGTTCACTCTCATTCACACTAATTTTGGTGCCATTTTGCCCCTAGGTTTTGGGGGCAAATAAAACTAATATGATGGAAAGAAAGAGATGCCCCAGACCTCTGAAAAAAATGGGAGTATGAAGACTAGATGCAAAAAAGTTACTCTCTGAATGCCTTCAGGCCTGACTTTTATTTGTTTTGTTTTACCAGTCATGGGTAATTTGCCTACTCGATAGTCATGCTGTATCCCTTTTTAAGCCCCTCTGTTGACATAATGATTGCTTAAATATCTAAAAATATGCTGATCTCTAGTGGCACATGAGGGGCAAAACAAAACAAAACAGGAAAATTATTTCAGGAAAATATTCAAAAGCTATCAGCAAATTATTTCCATTTGTTGTTCTTAGAAAGGGAACATATTCTGCAGACCAAATCATTTAAACCTTACAAAAGTGATCAAATTTGTATCAAAGTAATTTTTGCATTTACAGAAAAGCAGATACTTTAAGTCCCCTTCTTTTTCTTAAACGATGCAAAGAGACATTACTGGAAGAAAAGCCATCACAGCATATGTGACTTCAAACATTCTTCACACAGAACTATTTATATGTTTCCCCTTACCTTTTTTTGCCTCCAAAACAAATCCAGGCTGTCTAAAAAATAAGCCTGGAAGTGAGCTGAGACGCTTTGTGGCTTTCCCAGCCCCTCCAAGCAGCACACACATCCCCAGCGGGTGTGTTCAGACCAGAGATGTCCCCGAGCCGACACACTGACACTGTTGGCCTGTCCAGGACCCTCCTGGGGCTCTGCTCCTGCTGATGTTAAAGCCTTTGAGTATACTTCTCCTCCAGCTGTTCACCCCTATCTTTTCTCCGAAACAGCATAAATGTTATTGCCAAATCTTAGCAGACCACAAACAGAAAGGCATGGCGATGTCAAGTTATGATGTCTTTTCTTCATCTCCCTCCTCCTGCTTCTGTCTCCTGTTTTAAGAGAGGAAAGATTTAGAAACATGGAAAATCTCTCAGGTGCCTCGCACCAAAATTTAGGCTATCCTTCCTCCCTCACACGCACACAATCTCCCCACAGGCTTAGCATGGAAAAGCTCGTCCTAAATAATACTCAAAAGGGTCACATCAGAAACAAGATTAATTCAGTGCACCTAAATCTTTATTGGGGATAAAGATATTTCTCATTCATTTCTTCTCCAGACACCCAGTCAATAATTTAGAGAAAGATTCCTCAATTACTCCATTCACTTAAAAGATATCAATATCATACTTGGGAGAAAATCCTGTAAAATTCAGTGCAGTCAAGTGCTGACTTTAATGTTTTCTCTTCAGAGGATGTGGAGCTGAAGCTTGCATGAGATTCCCCTGCCTGCAAAACTCAGAGGAAAAGAACAGACAGCACTGGGAGATCCCCCGGCCCTCCAGGAAAAGAGGCAGAAATGAAATGACTAGACTTCTACTTATGTGTTTATCTAGAGTAAGAACAAATCATTTCTATTTAAAGGAATGATATTGGCATCTGCAATTGCCGATGGTTCATTTAGTCTGGTGTCTTTTTAGCAGCAGTGGAGCAGTGGTCCATGCCGGATACCTCTGAGAAAAAGGGAAGGAAACAGAAAAAAATCCTTCTGGCATATGACTGTGAATAAATGTGAATCTTAATTCAAAATTATATGGGAATAAAAATAGAGTGTCTTCATATTGTAAAGGAAAATTACTAACAACTTGTGAAGTCAGCCTGATACTAAGAAGCTAAAAGGTCTTCTGAGTAAAATTCCTGACACAAACATGATTTTTAAGAGTGGGGATCAAAATTAAGATTTCACTGAGTGAAATTGTCACTGATGCTGATTTTCAGCCAAGATTATGTATATGCCTGATACATGCACATGTGTGTTTTCACTTGGTCAGCAGAGAGTTTGGATTTCTTAAGGAGACCACCAACTTTGCTGGACATGTTTCAGTTCTGAAAAAAAATGGAGAGAAATGTATTTAACTCATTCATGCCACAAGGAACACGAACAACACATTGCCAAAGGCCATTGTCTACCTCCAGACACACATCCAACAACATTACAGCAGCAGATTTAACAGGTGTAGCTGCAGGGAGAGTTTAGCAGAGACTTTAATTAGTCTAACTACTGTTTTAAAGAGACAAATTTGATAAAGAGACACGTATCTCACTGCACAAATCTGTACGTAATCCTATAACTGCCAGCAGCAAAGTTCAGCCAAGCTACCAGTGGTTGCTCATCCTTATCAGCCCTGACTGACAACAGTTGCACACGTGATATTCCCACCTCTTCTGGAAAGGTTTCCTAAAATATGTTAAAGAAAAGTTTTAGATGAAGATCTAAAAACAACTGAGAATTGCCACTCATTACAACTTTTGGAAAACTGAGCTTCAAAAGAAATGGCACGGATAATTATCTGCAAATTGGAGATTCAGTGATGTAAATGGGTCAGATCCAGCATTTTGGCTCCAACTGGGTAACACAGAGCTTATGGGTAACAGTCCCGCCCGTGGTTTGAGCACAGTTTTCATTTGTACTTCACAGAAACACCACTGTAATTCATTAACGTATGTACCATTAAAGAGGAGTTGTAGGAGAATGAAATATAAGAAGGGTTGATAGATAGTGTTGCATTGATGGGTTCCGCTTGGTTGGTAACATCAAGTGGCAGAATGAGAACAGTTTTTAAGATATGATTAAATATAAATTTTATCAAAGGAGCAGTAAAACATTATAGCTTTAGGCTTTTTAAATTCTGTACACATTGTAGGATTCCAAAAATAAAGCTCCAGCTTCTTAAAATTGAATGTCTGTGTTGTATCATTTAAGCAACCACCATCTGAGCTACAAGGCATTTTTATCTGCAAAACCGCCCTGGCAGGGTTTAGAAAGGCGACACGCTAGCCGAAGGGTATGCTCGCTTGCACACAAATTGTTAAGCTCCACCTTTAAGATTCCTTGATACATATCTGACGCCTCTGTAACATGACCCAGTCACAACTTGGATCATGCCCTCATTTGGACTTAAATCAAAGTCAAGCCCACGTGTTATTCCAAAAAGGAGGGGAAATCCGAAGGGGAAATGTTCTGGATGGCATGTGCACACAGCCTCCTCCCATGCTCAGACATCATCACCCATCACATCATATTGGGTGCAAAACAATGATTTTCTTTATCCCAGGCCCTCACAAGCAGCTGCTGCCAAGCAAAGCACATTCTGGCATCCCATGCTGCCTTCTGGAGCTGCACACGCCTCATCTGATGTTTGTAGGTGTCGTTTCAATTCAGATAGACCATCCTTTCTGGGCACCCAGGTCTGAGGATCCCATACTCCCTTTTAGACTCCTTTCATCTCTCAGTACATCCTGTTAGTGTTGCTGTATCAATCCATTCAAACTCACTACAAAACATTAATCCCACCTCAGCCTCATTTCGTACCCAAGCCCGACTGCTCCCCATGCCTGTCATTCCTCTCCCAGGCTCCGCACCAAACACTCTTCTTTCCTCTTCGGGGAACAGATTGGACTCACCAGTGTGAGTGCACATAACTGCACTGGGATTTAAAGTGAATATTTTGTTCTCACCCCACACATATCAGTAAATGATCATCTGTAATCATACAAAGAAGTGAAATCAAGCAGATATTAAATTATTTTCCTTATTTTTTTTAACATGGTTGTGCAGTAGGATTCCCTGACAACAACAGACCTATGAGAGAGCGATCATCCTAATTCAAGTCAGTGAGTGTTCCTTAGCTATTAAAAAATACCCATATTAATTAGTTCTTGCTCTAATTGCCATGAAAAATTATTCTGAAAAATAAAAAGAAAACAAGGAGCAAAGCAATGTATATTTACAAATACAGGAACTAGAAATAAATATTCAAGATAGCCTTTTTAAGTCAAATGCCCAGCCAGTTTTGAATAATAAAGCGGGACAAAGTCATTTATATAGAAAGAGCTAATGATTTCTGTATTTTGCTGCTGGTAAAGAATTGAAGGAGAGCTGATTTGAATCTTCCTTCAATCTCCCATCAATAAAACACAGACAAGGCAGATTCGAAAGCTGATCTGGGAGAGTCATGTTTTTATAATTGCTTTTTACCCTCAGGCGTTTGAAATCCAGAGGGTCACGAGTGCCTGTGTTAGTGTTGGAGGAGGCCAAGAGGCCCAGTCAAAACCCTGAGACACAAATTAATTTGTTTGTGGTTCTCATGTCTAATTTGGGGAAAGAGAAAATTCTTTGCCACTTTACAATGTTTTAATCTAATTAAAGGGAGATACATGTGAAATATTTATGCAACCTTTAGGAAAAAAGAGAGAGAAAAAAAATTTGCTCAGCCTCATTTGAGAAATTTTCTGAGATACAGAAATGGAACAATTTATAAAACAAATATGGAAAAACTGTGGACAAACCATTTGTTTGTAAAAAGTATTTGCAAAATTTCAGAATAGGTTAACTTCGACATTCTTATTTTGAATTAGGAGACTCACAAAACGGCAAAGAAGCAAACCGTGACTTCTCGCCAATGCATCTACATTACAGCCAATATTATGTTGGAAAAGAAGCATTATAAGCATAACTCTGCCTAGAAAACATTTAAATTATGCTGTATTAAGGAGATATAAGAGAGTAAAGTGCTATCAAGGGATAAGCTTCATGGAAAAACAATTCAAGTTGCTCAATATTTTGCGTTCTCCAAGTGACATGTCTTTCCTAAGTAGTGCTCCAGCACAGTCTCAATCTGATTTATACAGCCAGAACCTGGAGTGTCTTCTTTATGTGTAGCAGGGCAGAGAATTGAGCCACTGTGCTGCCGCACTGGGCTGATGTGCATCTTCCTACTGCATCCAAACACGCAGCTCCAACCCTGCTCAATCCAATGCTACAAGCCTAAAACGCTTACATACAACCAGCTGGAAGGAGACCAGGGGTCTGCAGAAAACAAAGGTGGCTTTTCAGAGTCTCACCAGAATCACCTAGTCCTGGATTTAATGGGCTAAGCCCTGGAGCTTAAGCAGGCCTCTTTATTTTCCATTGAGGCCAGATCTCACTATGCAAAGGAGTTCTGCTACCTTAGAGCAACCCAGCTTCATGCTGGGAATCTTAAACAAACTGAAATTTTAATTTAAAAAATGGACTGTGATTTACAATGAAGCTAGAACCTTCCAGGTCCCAATACTTTTTTGTTTTTATTTTTACTTTTTATTTATTTATTTATTTATTTAGCTGATAATACATGGAAAATTCTGGTCTAAAGACTGGAAAACTCAGAGTAATGTAAACACATGAATATTAAAACTCCATGCACTTTACAACAGAGAATTTGCTGCAAGGTGAAAAGATGCCACTCTGTTTACCGCGCACTGTTCCCCAAGCAAGGCAGCCTTCCCTTTTCGCTCAGTATTGTTAAACTCCATTTGGGTGAAAACCATCACGCTGCGTCTCACTTCAGCACGGCGGCTGACCCTCTCCAAAGGTCCCTTGTGCAGCGTAAAGTGTTTGCATCCTAGGGAAGAGCTTAATGAAAATGGACAGTAAATCACTTGATTTCAAGTTTGCATTTGTTTATTTGGCACCTGATTATAACCTGCTCATTGACCTTGCTGGATAGGTGGTGGGACAAGAGCTCTGACTGATACTGACAAACACTGGAAACAGCAAAGGGTTTTAAAACTTTGCAAAATAAGTAACAGCCGAACAAATATATCATCCCATCCTACGGCTCCTGTCCTGTAAACGTGTGTGTGGCCCTTAATCACACTAATAAAAGTGCTGAAGCCAAAGGGAATACCTGAATGAGAACAAGTTCGCAAGGCCAGGGCTTATTCCTGTAGGTTTGTCAGAGGAAGCTTGTCAAATAAACTGAAGAGTGATAGCTGCTATATTTTCCCTTATTATAATCCAGAAACAACATACTTGTCTGAACAAAATAAAAATAAGTCCTCTTTGAGGCTACTCTGTTTGCCTTGACAGCAAACTTGGGTTTTAAGCCAAGATTCCAGATTGTTTTTGTGAAAACATTTCCACTTGTCTGAAAGAGTATATATAATGGATATGTGATAGCAGTAATGCAATGCTGAAGTAATCTCCGGAGAATGCCTGCATCTCCGGGGACGCCGCGCTGCACTGGGTACTACATACCAGGAAAATAAAATTGGTATTCTAACAATATGGAGAATGCCTCCGATTTGTACCTCGCAAAAATACCAGTCCTCATTTATAATTCAGCTGTAATGTGCGCTTTCCTTGTAGGAAGTGTTTTGCTTTGGTAGGAACTGGAAGTGACAGCTGTGAAGGCTCTTTCTGACTTCACACAGGATCAGAGCGCGCCGCTGCACCGCTGCGGCACCGCGTGCTGAAAGCAGCTGATGGGACGGGCAAGGTGCTCTGACAGAAGCCCTAATCTGGAAAGTGGCTTCGTGTATACCCTTCTGCTTGATTTGTGCTAGCTTTGAAATTCAATGTCAGAACTTCTGGGAGAACAGGAGGAAACGGAGCAAGCCGACAGCAGGGGTAGAAGCAAACCCACCTGCAGGTAGGGGAGGTGTGAAGGCCCTGGGCAGCACATGGGTGCCAGGGAGAGGCTGCAACAACTCACTCAGTGGTGTTTCATGTGATGCTGAAGACCTCTGATCCCTGAATTAACCCTTGAGATTTAGGCCACTGGATGCATGACTGGGCTCCCAGTGGGGTCCTGCTGCCTCTGGTGGCTGCACAGAGAAGGTCCAAAAGTACCTGCATGATGCCAAGGAAACCGATGATAAAAGGCTCTTCAATCCTGCAGACGAGAAGCATGGAAACTGAATCTAACTTCACTTTATTAGTAAAAGTAAACAAACACTGGAGCAGTTGGTTCAATGAATTTTCCAAATATTTTGCTCAACATTTTGACAAAGGCTGCTGGAGATGGGGGGCTCTGAGCGTGTGGGGCAGAGGACCACAGAAGCCCCTCCAGGTGCACATATTGTTGAAACACTCTGATCCCGGTCCAAAAGGCGGGTGACAATTGTAAAATGTCACAGGCATTACAGCCTCCATCCTGCTTGTCTTGTTTAATCTCAACAGCACAGTAAGAGACAGCAGAGGAACAGGTATGAGCATCCTGCAGACCAGTTGGTGCTGACAGAATAGAGATGCCTACATTGGCCTGCACCATAAAAATTGCAGTAAATACTGAGTTTTACTGGGGAATGAAGGAACCTAGCACAATAATGTATATCATTTGAGTGCATCCAAACCTCATAAAGTGCATTTTCCACAGAAGTTAATAGGGTTCCCAGATATGCATGTCTAAGGGCAGAATCTGGCCCTGACTTTAACTATTTGAACAATGCAAATTTTAAATTTCAGACATATATCAAAAGGTAAGCCTAACTGCTCAGTCATTTTACTGAATCCTGGCATAAGAAAAAAAAAATCAATTTTAGAATCTATCTGTAATTCAAAAGGGGGAGAAAACAGTGTAAAATATATTCCTTGAAGAGAGATGCAAGTTTCTCATTTATATTCGATCTCGGATGAGATTTGGTAAATGCAGGCCCTTCCACAAAGTGAATATTATAGTGAGGCCGTAACATTTTACTAACACGAATTCATAAGGTGACCCTGGAGATCAACAATAAAACAAAATTCCATAATAGACTTAAATAGCAAAAAGGGTTCGGTGTTTCTGTTGTCTACCCAAATATGTTTCAATCTGTACGGTTGTTCTAGGTGAATATTTCCCTATAATCTTTGTACGTGGCCTGTAAAGAATAAAACACAATTTCAATCAGCTAAAATCATGAAGCATTCTTGATAGCTGTACATTAGCTTTTTACAGCTGTCTTGGTTTTTATACTGTCTCTTACCGAGCGGATTTCCCCCTCCCTGCATCTATAAAAGGTAGGTAAATTAAACAAATTATGAACTATGCGGTGGTTGAATACTTTGTAAAATTGTAGAACCAGCTTTTAGAAACCTTTAATGCTCCATCTCCCAGAGGTGAAATGCCAGCCTCCATTCAGGTCTCTTTCAGTTGCCCTTGCCACTTCAAAATGTGTCTGGAAACAGCTCTGCAGATGGCCTCGTATGTTTTACAGGAAATATTACTTAAACATTGGAAAGGATCGAATTTCTCCTGTTAGGAATTACAAATCTGGATTTCATTTTCTCTCTTTTCCCCCCCAAACCATGGGAAAAAAATGTGACTGTTACATATGACACTACGGAAGAATTCGGGATTTTTATTTTTTTTAATATGCCACTTGTATTGGAAAATAAAGAATAAATCTTGGAAATGTAACCTGGTTAAATAAGCCCTATTCTTCATATAAAATAGTAGCTAATCGAAAAGATTTCCCAAAAGCATCAAAGCTTTTTATATACTATGGTCTGGAAAACATATTGTGTAGGATTTCTATTTTTGCTCCTATTCTTATGAATGTAGAAGAATAATAAACTTTTCTTTCAGCTTTGCAGAGAGAGTTTCCTAACATTTGAAGCGTTTCTTACATATTGACCTTGGTTTATGTATTCTGCAAAGATTCATTAAGCTTATGGGGGTTCTATTGTCAGGAAAATGGTTAGCATTAGTAAAACACACAATTAAAATAGTAGCAGGTGATGTCAGTTTTAGTAGAGTTGACATTAATGACCTGTTCATAAGGGGCAATTTCCACACTAATGTCATGTTCTTTAAATGGAAATAGCCAGGAATACACATTTTCCATGTAAAATAACCCTTTTTGTAATTCATTAAATTCCCTTTCCCCCTATATTTAAGTAGACACCTTTCCAAGAGGGAGTAGAATTCCAAATAAAGACATAGGAAATTAAAATCAGGGTTCCCACAACTAGTCTACTTAATATTCATATCCAGGAAAAGATCCATAAACTCTTTTTCTTCTTTTTTATTAACAAAGGAAGTAAACTCCCCCTGACAGTCCATTTTTCCCAGCCGTGCAGCAACTGCCTTTGTTTCGGGTTGGAATTAAATACCCTTGTGAAGCCGTGCATGCAAGAGCTGGTGGCTGGGCAGGGACAGACACGGGAGGAGAATTCTGCCACGTCCCACCTGCGGGACCCACATCTACCTTCACGGGGATGGGGTTGGTGCCCGAGCAATCCGCATGGATGGTGGAGGTCCCGCAGAGCCCCAGGAGCTGTGGCCAGTGCGTTGTTGCCTTCCCATTGCTGTAAGACCAGCATCCCAAAAGCGCTGTCTGTTTTTTTTTGTAGGGGCAGCTGTGGTGGGTCCCCTTTTGGCCATTTCTGGGTCATTACACCCTAAAGGCTCAGCCTGGATTCACTCAATTCTCCTAACAGAGCTCTCCATTAAAGCGTATTTCCCGTTTTTGCTATTTATGGAAGAAAGCACAAAAAGGGGATTGCAGGGGTGTCCTCTCTGAGCTGCAGAGAGACAGGAGGGTGGGATGCAGTCCCCCGGGCAGGATCTTATGGGAGGCACAGGCACACATCACCCACCACTGTCACCCAAGGCCCTCCATTAGTGCTTCCCTGGGGACCAACACGGGGCTGGGTGTCACTGACCCATGGTGACCATGCGCTGGGACACCGCACACTGCACCACCAGCACCAGGGGATGCAAGCGTGGTGGCAGATGCAACAGCGGCATCAGGGTTGGCGTCACGGGCCAAATGGGACGCTTCGCCAGCGAAACAGGATCGGTTGTCTCAAGCTCCCCATCCACGTCTTCTCACGCCCCTCTCCTCCACCATAAAAATGTTTTCTTTATTCAAGTCAGTGTTATTGTCATGGTAATTACTTCAAGGAAAGCAGCGCAAATCCATGACTGGCTGTCTGTCCATGGCACCAATCTGCCAAATAATTTGGCACCGTCCGCTCTAATTGGCAGCCGCTGCCGAAGAGACACCCAAGCCTGAAATGGGGTTGCTGCGGGTCATCCTGCGACTGCGTCGGAATTTGGCAGCCCAGCTCAGAGCGGCAGCGCGCGGTGGCTTGCTGCCCTGAGCCTGCCTCCGGCCAGCGCGAGCCCCTTCTCGTGCCTTCACGTTTCTTCTCCTTTCCCCTAGAAAAGGAAAAAAAAAGGAGAAAAAAAAAAAAAAAAAGTGAATTAAGGATAGAGTTTCACCCTTAACTTTGAATCTCTTTGCTTTTGTGCGTGTCGCAACCTTAACACAGTTTTTTGCACTTAATTGTAAATCTCAGGGCTGCTGATGAAGCAAGAATAAAAATTATAGCACAATCAGGAGGGGTGGGAAAGGAAAATGGATTTTACAAGTGCACACTTTAAAGAAAAGGAGCTGGTCTAAAACATAAATAAAAGTCAGCCCGAGGGACTGCACCTCTGGCATTAACTGTCTAGCCACCAAGGGCCATTACAGTACAAATTTCGGGTCAGCTAAAGAGCATTTCTATGGCAGCTGAATATTCAGATCCGTAAAGCAGCCGTCCACATCAGAGCAGCTCAACCCCCCTGCGAGGCAGCGCCAGGCAGAGGAGGTCCGAGCCCTGCTGATTAGCTCCCCGCAGCGCTCTTTTAAGTATTTGAGGAGGGAAGGGGAGGTGAGGAGAGGTCACCCTAATCGATGGCTCCTCATCCCCCACTTCCTCACCGGGGTGGGAGAGGCTGGTGTGGGCAGGAACGCGGCGTGGAGGTGAGCAGGGTGGGATGAGGATGGGCAGAACTGATAGCACATAAAACATCTGGCCAGTTACCTGGGCATCCCACTCCTGACTCCAGATCCATCTCGCTCCCTCTCCCTGCGTCGAGGAGCCCTTGGCCCTGGCATGTGCTTGCTGCTGTTTTGCCCCAGAACTGGGAGATACGAAAGGCAATTCCGCTGGCGAGATGAATTTTGGAATTTAAAGCGTATGATGTAATTAGATCTTTCAGAAGGTGATGATTTCATCCGTTTTGTCTAGACTTTTTACTATGGTCATAGTAATCAGAGGCAGAGGGGAAAGAAATCCTCTTGGTGTTATGGGGCCAGCTGCACACGAGCGGTGGTGGTGGGGGATGCTAGGGCAGCCTGGCACTGGTGTGGGCTGCTCAGCCTGCTCCACTGGGGGGACAGCAGGCGGTGCTGGCAAGAGGGAACCTTGTTTTCCTCCTTCCTCCTGCAAGGGATGGATGGAAAATCAACCTGAGCACAAGCAAACATAGACACCTTATTATCAAAAGATTTACAGGCACACCCTTTGGTTAGCAATCCCATTTTTAAAAATCACAGTGTGGATTTTCCCTGTTTCTCTGGTCCTATCAGCATGAGAGACAATTGCCTCATTTAACAAACCAGTTTGTCTTTTCCCCATAAGCTGTATTATGTAAAAGGAAAAAAAAAATAAAAAAAAAAAAAAGCCAGAAAAGAAGATTCCCAGTACAGAACATTATTATGAATAGGCTGTGAGAAAATGCAAATCACATGTAAATATTTATGTGCAAAATTCAACAGAAATAAAATGATTTATCAGCAAAACAGAAAAAAAAAAATAATCACTAAGGCCTTATCCATTTTGGAGTGTTTTGTCATTAAAAATAAAAATAAAAAAAATCTCCGCTTTGTAATTGTTGCATCTTTCCTGAGCTCTTTACGTTCTCTCAAATAAGAGAAAATGCTAATCTGCCTCATTAATAATAATAGAATGCAATTTTGGAATAGGCTCTAATAATGATTATTAGTTCCTTTGTGGGTTTTGCTATTCTGGCATTAACACGGGGTCGGGATTAGCCAGCCTCTAAATTTTTCAGATACATTTTTCCACCTGAGAGAAGCCACCCCTCGCGGGGGCAGACACCAGGACGGCCCCCTGCCACTGTCCAAATGCCGGGGCTCCCTATTTTGGGGGCTGTTTTCTGGAAAGGGGAAAGCCACCGTGAGCAGATCCCTGCTGGAGCCGCAGCCCCGCGGCGGCTCCCCTCCGCTCGCAGCTCTCTGCCTGGCACGGCCCCGCGCCGGCTCAGCTGGGACTTCGCTAAGGATCTCGCTTTCATGGGCAAACACAGCTTCACCTGCCCTCCAAATCCCTCTCTGCTCCTTCTTTCCCAGCCCTCCCAGCTGAGCTATGTTAATCAGGTGGGGGACACAAGGTAACATTGAAGTAATTCAGCCAATTAGGCCCTGAATTGTTTGCATCCAACAGCATTTTGTATTTCTGCAAATGTGTGAAATGCAAAATGTGCCCTGCAGCAAAAACGACAGCAGCCATGTACTGGCGGCATGTCAACAGATCCTCGGAACGGCTGACGGCTGATACTGATGCATACATATGTTTGGGAGAGTGTGGACTTTTTTATGTGCGCGCTTCTCCGGCGAGAGGAGCCGGAGCCGGGGGTCTTGGTGGCAGATGGGCAGGGGTAACAGGGATTGGCTAATCCCAAATCTGCATTCGCTTCTTCACGTAGCAACTGGGGAAAGATGGAGCCAGCTGTCAAATGGAAGACTTTCATGGTCCCCTGCACACAACAGCTGCACAGGCCCTGCCTGCTTGGTTCTAAATTATTAAACATCTTTTTAGTTTGTTCCAGCTGCAGGCATCAGTGTGTTTATGCAGCCTTTGTGCATTTTACATATGATTCCTTCTCTCCTCCTCTCATCAAAATGCTGTTTGTAAAAGTCATTATCCCATCTGTGCCCCAGTTTGGCCAAACAGCCTAAGACAAATCCGATGCTATTCTCCTTCCAGGACAATTTGGGAGTTGAAGATGATTGCAGTGACTTGAGACTTTAGGGGTTTGGTGCTTTTGCTTGCTTTCACTCCACCACCTGTAAGCGGTGGTGTCATCTCAGCAGCTTAAGGGTACACACATGTAATAAGGATCTTTGCAAGTAAGATTTTATCCTTGGAAACACGGCTTTAGAAAAAAAAAAAAAAAAAAAAAAAAAAAAAAAAAAAGTGCCTATCTGTCTATAAGGATTTTTCTGAGCATTTTCATTGGGGAGGGGTGATGGGAGAACCTGCTTTAAATAATCTCTCACTGGCAGCTAGCTTCCCTGAAGATTTCAGCAACAATAATACTGTTATTATTTTCAGGAGACATGAATATTCACAGACTAGGTATAAACCTACCCTGCTTAAATGGGATAGCTCTGCGAGAAAGCCAGTGACTCCTAACTCCTGGACTACAGCTAAAAATGTCTGTGAAGTAATAATGTAATAAACACGCCACTGGCAGTACAAAACATGACCTGATGTATTAATTATATTCCAGAACAAAAAATGGCTTGTTTGAAACGACTGCTTCCTGCAGGATATTCTGGTTACAGCCAGATTCCAGCACAAAGCAGGTCCCGCTCCCTCCCGTGATGAGCGAAGCCCCTGCCAGCGCCAGGCGCTCTGCTGCAGACATTTATTAACCCTTTTGTCCTGCACGTGCCTGGTTTTGAAGTCGGTATGTGCATATTTTCAATATATATATATGTATTATTTTTCCATTTAAGCCTTCTCACCCTCTCTCCGCTGGCTGCCCCTCAGTATGTCCTTGGCTGAGAGGGCTGCGAGGAGCCGGGCAGGTGCCAGGGCCTGGCTGGCTTTGCCAGCACAGCGGCAGAGATGGTCGGAGTCCCCACTGCCACCACGACTGGGGACAGGCCTGAAATTGGGGCAGGATCTGCCCCGTCTGCCTCCTACCCTCTCCCAGGCTTGGGCTTGACTCCAGCGCTGGAGAGATCTTGTCTGTGAAAGGCCATTGCCTCAATCAGCATTTGAATGACATTCCTAACCTTTTCCTTAAGTTCATTAATCCCTTTGTGTTTTCCAGCTCTAAGACCCTAAGTCAGGATATCATGTAAGCATAAATTTGAAGTTTATGATAGGATTTATGTTTAAATAAGAGCATCTGTTTAAATACCTTATGAATCAAAGCTCTGGACTGAATTTACGGTCATCTGCGTGGGGAGAGAGTGGGGAGGCTTTAAAAAACAACGATCAAAATCGATTCCAACTCACAAATCTTGGATTTTCGGAGAAGCGCACTTCTGTTTGGAGAACCCTTTCTAGAAACGTTTGGCAATTGACCCGATTCTCTGTAGGCCAGCAGGGCGCAGAGCTACGGAAAGTGATTGAAATGCTGCTGAAGATATTTCCATAAATATCTTCATGGCCTTGGAAGTTCAGCGGCACGGAAAGAAAAAATAAAACACACCAAGTGCTGTCATCTGAATGTGCAGGAGGACAGGTGGGCACCCACATTGGTGAGCTGGCCGTTCGGTTTACTTTTTGGAGTACAACAGGACATAAAACCATCCTTGTAGGACTCCTGTCCTCCAAACGCCTCCAAGGCATCTCAGCCTGGGTGAGCCCTGCTCCCCCTGCCAATCTGACGTGCTCTTAGTCATAAACCACAAATCTGTCCGTGTCCTCGTGGAAGTCCTTGGGAGGATTTACCGGGAAGGTGAACGGGCCTTCAGTCAGCCCCTGGCCTTGCAATGATCGTGCAGGTTTCAAGCCTGCCCACACGGTGCTCCGCAGGCAAGCGCAACACTCCACATATTCAACAGGGCTAAAAAATCAGCCCCATGCCCTCAATTGCATTGGAAGAGCTTATCCCTATGACAAGACACTTTTTTAACCTTGTGAACGAGAAAGGGCCTGCTAGGAAAGTGTCCATTTTGAAGGAGAGAGACCTCTTTGGGGACAAGCAGCAGTTACAAAGGGCTGGCCCTTTTACAGGCTGAACTCAATGCACGGTGCACATCGCGCACCAGGAACTAGTGAACTTCACAAGCTGTTTGTACAAAATCCTCATCGGCTGTAAAATATCACTTGCATATAGCGCAGTATGCTCGGAAATGCCTTAATGAAGCACTAAGCATTTATTGAACTTCACTTACTTTAACTGCAGCTGGTAAAAGGTTTCCTTTATTGTCCAGCCCCAGAGGACAGTGGTGAAACCAAAATTTCCATGAATGTAAATTCCAGCTTCAGCTAATTTTGATGACAATGACTTCTCTTCTTTATGAGGTGCATAATGAGCCGGACCACAGTCTAGCCAAAAGCCATGACAAGCTCCAAGCATGCCCCAGTGGCCGTCAGTGCTTTCTGTACCCAAGGTTTAAACAGAGACTGCCTCCAGTCAGCGTACATGAAGAACCCAGCTCGGCGATAGACAAATGACTCTTTTGTTTTACATTCTTTTTTAATTAGCCTCTTTTTAATGACCTGAGTTAATAAGTGTCAAAAGGTGCAAAAGACAGCATGACTTCATTTTTAAAAGAGAGCATCTGCCTTTAATCTCATAAGTAAAGCAAGTGCCCTCTTTAAATATCAGCTGCAAATCCAGATATTATATTGTACGGCATAATAGTTTGCTGTGTATGGCGAATTCCCCGTCCCTTGCTCCGATAGCTCAGGCTCCACAAACCCAGCCGAACAAACCCACATGGCGATGATTGTGTCCTCCATTTTACCAGCACCTCTCTGAATGTATACGTTATTTCAATGCCAGGTTGCTAAAGCATTGATAATAAAAAAAAATAAATAAATTTGAAAGCTTCTCTGTTTCCCAAAGTTCCCACATCTAGACTGAGACCTAGAGACAAAATTATTTTAAGAAGAAAAAAAAAAAAAACATCAACTGCCACTAGAAAGGAATAAAGTATCCTGCTGAGAGCAGTAGAATTCCTTTTTTTTTTTTTTTTTTTTTTTTTTTTTTTTAATTTGCCACGAATTTAGAAATAATGCTATTTTACTTTTTATGCATCTCTGTTTTCCCACGGGCAGCTCATCCCAAAGAAGCGGCCAAAAGCCCTCCAGGTGTCATATTCCTCCTGTTTTCCCAGAAATCTCCCCTCTGCCCTCCCTTGTAGTATTTTTTTTCTCCTCCAACTTGTTATTTTAAAAGGACATTCAAACACAAGGATGAATTATCTCTTTGCTGCCAAAACTTAGTGGAAGCTACACGTGACTGGTAATATTTTCATGCCCAGCACACGTTGTAGTTGGGTGGACCAAGGTCTTCCTGTGCGGGACATTGCTCCCTGACAGCAAGAAATGTGCTGTCCTTTAATACTATGGCATAAGAAAACCTTCCCTTGTTCCCAAAAAATCTTCCTGGGAGAGGACAGTGGTGGCACATCCTCTCACCCATGCACACCTTCCAGCTCTTGCTGAGCACTGCCCCCAGTTTCCCTCTACGGGGGCTGTCAATCACGCCACATCATGACAGATTATATGTTGATTTTGCAATACAGACTGATTTCCACCAGAGATTACTACGAAATTAGGAAGGTCATTTTCAGCTACAGTGACGGATAGGCTGCAACCCCAAGTGAAAGCCTCCAGTTTTGGGGGAGGCTCCAACACGGACCTAGAGCAGGGCTGGTGGCTTAGCCTCGTCTCACCTCCCGCCCAGGCACAGGATTAAACCTCTGCTTCCAGGGGTGAAAACGCAGGAGACTAATTCACAGAGTCACTCGACCTCTTTATAATATTGATCTTTTCCTGCAGCTAACAAAGAGAAAATTGTCTAAATGCTACAGTACATCTACGCAGAAACACAGAGATCATAAAATAACACAGACACATTACAACAATACCAGGGCTCTCTGCAGAGCTGCGTGAACTTCTCCTGCTTACCAAGAAATTACAGGACTGGTAACATTTTACTGCAGACATATCACCATGCTGTTGTGAATATAGGCCAACCTACAAAACAGGAATAAATGTATTTGCCAGTAATTAAAAACATGACATGAAAGATTGAGCTTGTGTCTTTCCTTTCTTAAGACAATCACTTTTTATTTATATATATTTTTTTTCTGTAGAGCTAAATATTCCTGATTTTACTGGGTCGGGGTCATTAAGCGAGAAGGTATACTACAATAATAAAATTATCAACAGAGCTTTTGACAAGCAGTCATGTGCTTGTAAATGAAATTTATTTAGGTGCCACTCAAAACATTGTAATTAAGAGGTACAGAATGTATTACCAGATGGTTCCTGTTTAGTATCTATTTCCTTTAGAGAGCAAGGTGATTAGGGAGAGCACTAACTTGTAACTGAGCACCAAACACCCCACAGGCCTGATCCAGCGCCTGTTGGAGTCAATTAAAAACTCCACTTGACTTCTATGCCAGGAAAATCATCTCCACCCACTACTTTTTTTTTTTTTTTTCACTGTGAAACTTTCTGGCATTTTGTTAGATAACTTGCACACTCGTATATCTGTGGGGCAATGCTGACTATTAAGAACAGTGATATTTTTACCAATCAAAAATACATCCAATTAAATCCTTTAATCAAACACTTCTACATTTAAATAATTAAAAGATAGCACTGAGCAACAAAAAGGACCTTTCGGTTTCAAGCACAACAATAGAAGACTAGATATCCCCTTGAACATCAGTGACTCGGGGAAAAGACACCTTTTATACACATGAAAGAAACTCCATCAGGCAAAGTGAGACCTTGCTGCTCTGATCTTTTCTTTCCCCTTGCACGTGATCTCTGTTAATCATTATTTAGTTTTGTGATGACATAAATATTTTTATTTTTAATTCACACGACTGGGATTTTCAAAGTGATATTAAATACTCCTGGATGAAAGTGTTAAATTCACACTGGGAAAACAGAAATTATTTTTAAACAGAAAATCTTTTTCCAGTGGAAAATGGAAAAAGCTTTTCAGCAAAACAGTTTCTTTTACTGCAGTGAACTGGCGGGGGTCACCCAGCTCCTGCTACTCTGAGTAATCCCACTGAAGCCCCTTGAAAATTTCATGTAAACAAAAATTGAAAACTCAATCTAAAACCCTGTCCAGCCTCACAAGGTGCTTATGAAACCCATCAGCCCCACACTTGATGCAAGGCATGCAAAGAGCACTGGGCTTACTTTGGTGAAATTACTGAGATGCTTGAAGCCAAGCACATATTTGAATACACCACACCACCAACCCCGACATCTTCCTAATGGGGACAGCATATTTTCCTCTAGGTTCAAAGGGAATGGTATCAGAGTGACAGCCTCAGAGCTGTTTTCTGCCATCCCTATAGATGCCTATCTAGGACTGCATCCACTCTCCAAAGCCTCGCAGCAGATTCCTACAGCTGGTAACATGATTTCTGTGCAATATAATTTTACTGATTTTTTTTTTTTTAGAATGTCATCACTGAAAGGTAAATATTGGCATAAGGGTAGGAGATTCCCTCCCATACACAAAGTCTCCAAAGATACTGGGAAAAAAACAGGGGGTGGTGGCTCTTGCAGCCCATCCTTGCCCCTGCGGGGAGCTGGGTACAACGTCCCAGCCCACCACAGACACACACTGCCCACGATGTTTTGCACTCTACCATATACAGCGCGCGCACACACACACACATAAAAAAAAAGTGTGCCCTGCCTGCCAGGGGAACTGCAAAACCAGGAGGCACCAATGGCCATTCCCACTCCCACCTAGCACAGCCACAGAGTGGCTGCCAGCTCCTGCTCGCGCCTGCAGACATGAGCATTTCCTGCCACTCCTGCACCTTGAAAATTAAAATTGGAGTTAGATTTGAAAGCTGTTTTGAATTGCTTAAACCAATGATAGTTTGGGGAAAAAAAAAAAAAAAAAAAAAAAAAAAAAAAAAAAAAAAACATTCATGCCTTATTTTAAAAACAGCCAAACAGAAAGTGTTCAGCCTTTAGCACAAACCTGCACTTTGCTTAAAGTAATGCTGGGAGAAGAAGACAAATTTTCATGTCATAGAAATGCAGCTTCAAAAATACGACAAATTGGGTTTTATGATCATTCACCAAGACAGACCACAGACTGGCCTGAGCTGCCCCTTCCCCACCAGCTCCACACGTGCGCACACATGGTGTGTGTAAGACCTGAGCTGGATTGAAGGCTTCACAACCAAATTTTGCCAATTCCAGTTCTCAGAAAGTCACTAAAAGGGAGCAGGACAAAGGTTCTCATGGCAGAAACCATGCCGACTGACCTGCCTTTAATTTTGTGAGGGCAAATAAGTGCTCTGCCATACCTACTGCAAGTTTAAAAGCTTTGTTTTAAAACTGAGAATCTAACTGACACTCAAAAACCTGCTACATACCAAGCATCAAGCTCTTCCTGAAAAATTAATAGTGCTTAACTTCCAATTCAGATGGAAAATATCATATTTATTAGATGCAAAGTATAAGTAAAGAAAAAATGCATATGTGCATTCGTATATACACAGATGAGGAGGTAACCTGTGGTCCTAATGACTTCAACCCGTGAACTAGGTCATGCAGATGCCATTTCTTTATTCTGTATGTTCAGTTAAACTTACATAAAACACACCATTTTTTTGAGAATTTGTCCTGTGCAGTGTTTTGAGTCCCAGTAAGTTTCAATTAGTTGTCCTCATTCCATCAAACCAAATTTAGTCCAGGCATATCAGTTGTGAGTTGTAAACTTTCTTCTTTTTTCATCAAATGCACAAAATCATTTCATAACTTCTTTTTTCTTTTACAGACACAGAACTGTCCTAGGAATTCAGATTTTCCAAAGGCTGTTTTGATCTAGCATAGATTTTCTATTTATTTGCCAGAATAATACACAAGTCCTGGTCCACCTCGTACATCGAAATGGCAGAATTTCATGACACCAAACCAGCACACGGGTCAGGACGAGTGAGCCCACAGCATGAACCACAAATAATTTATACCTTCCGGGAGCATTTTTAAGTTTTACTAGCTATTATCATAGCTGCATACATTTATAATTAACTAAAGCCAATAAAGCGGGTAGCTTCCAACACTTTCCCCATACCAAACAGAAAGTACAGCATTGCTTTCCCCCACGTCAGACAATACCAAGAGCATTTAAAACAGTTTCCTCTTAGGCTGCACAAACTTTAATTTCAAACCAAATGATCTTCTCTGTATTTCAAGCACTTTTTTTTTTCCTCTCTGACACATTTTAATGACAATAATTTTGTAAATTGTCAATACATAATCATATCAGCTCATGCCTGCTTTTCAATCGGCACCTCCAGCTTGCATTAATTAAACAGCCTGCCTGACACCGTATCGTCTTGGTAAACAAACCAAGTGAGATTTTCAGAAGCCGCGGTGCGAACTCTTTTTCTGGAGATCAGTTATTAAGCTGCAGGTTTCTGTTTCATTTGCCTGCCTTTCACTTTAAAGCAAGCAGCAGCCACTGAGAACACAATAATGAAAGAGGTCATGGAGCACCAGTTGTGCATGAAAGATGCGAAAATTTACTGCAAATGAGACAAGAGCAGTAAATTCATTTTTATTCAAATTACTGTCATCATACATTACCACTTCTCCTGTAAACATTGTGCTTCAGACAGTGTGACAGCATATTATTATTTGCGAGATTATACTATTATTAAGCTATTAACATGTCACCTCCTGCTTGAAACAATGACTCAGCTTGGTACTGCATAATAGGACAAGTTCGGGAGACAAGGCGAGGTGACGGAGAGGTTAGTTGTAAGAAGGGAGGCCATGCATAGAGTGACAGCTGGCACTTAAAGGCTAACATTTATTCAAAAGAGCCCACATAATGAGGATGCGATCCGCTTTTATTTCCATACTGTACCCATCCACTTTCCACGAACTCGTGCTTTTCCCGTCCCTGGGCAGCGTACCCCTCGGTGCCTGTGGTGGCGGCAAGGAGCCATCGGTGGTGCTCGCCCCGAGATGTCTGTCCTTCTTCCAGCAGGGATGCTGAGAGATGTCCTGTAGGTATTATCGTGAGGTCCCCGGGAGGCTGCTAAGCATTAAAATTTCATAGTTTGTAGGCTTCAAAGGCATTCAGGGCAAAGTTGCCATCCGAAGTTGCAGGAACACACGAATTGCATCAGATGGCATGTTCCACGTTTATGACAGTCCTTCTCCATAGCCTGCTGCTTCTCAAAAACTTTCATGAGCTTCGTGGGAATGTTTCCCTGCCTCATACTGCAGCCAGGCAGCAGGGTTTGTGTTCCCTCACTGCTCCCCAGCAGCTCTGCTTTGCTTTCACCTTGAGCTTTATGGTGGTTCAGCAACCACGCGGCTCCGTGCAGGGCTGCGCCAGCCCTTCCAGCGCTCACAGCCGCTCTCCCCAGCGTTCATAGCCCCAAGGTAAAGACTGCTTCTTCTTACACCCTGCTTTATTGCCCTTCCGCTCTGACTTCTTCTTTCTCTGTCTGCTCTTTATTAAGTTTGAATTTGTTTATGGAAATATTCCTTCTTGAGCCTTTGCAACCGTCTTGGAAAGGGAAAAAAAAAAAAAGGAAAAAAAAAAAAAGTCATTTTGTGAAATGAAGTAAACATCAAGCTCTGCTTTAAATTATTTGGGGAAGAGCATGTAGTATAGAGATGCATTGGCACATTACCAGCAATGCCCTCCCGGCTGGCAGCATAGCCACACATGGGTTTAAAGCTCCAAGGTTCATGCTTCCACACATGGGATGCGATGAAAGCCATGATGCTCATGAAGCTGTCAAGGCTCAGCCCATAGAAGCATCAATTCAGCACCATCCCAGGTCAGAGAAAGACAACTTTGATGTCTGGAAAGTTTGGGCAATGTGCATTTTTTTGTTGGCTTTGCCGCTACACAACTTAGACACAAGGCTATGCAGGAGGGGGTCTGCTGTCCCTGCAAAGGGAAATCCTTCCCTTCCCCTGCCCTGTTCCCCTCACTCACCAACCTCTGTTGAAACAACTCTAAAGCCTCTTCCTTTGGTAAAACATGAGCTCAAACCCTGCTCCCGGCTTTGTGGTACATCTTGTGGGTGCCCTCCCACGGTGCATAGCTGAGCCCAGGCACTCCCCATCACTGGAAACCACACAGATTAAAGCCATAACAATAAAAGTAGCTTAAGATAGAAGTTTAGACTATCTGGGCATGGCGTGCTTCACTATTGCCCATTTCTGGAGCATTCCCACTAAACAGGGCTGGATGAGGCTGTTTGGGTCTTCATGTCTGGGCCCTTTCTGTTGCAGACAACACGCCCTGTAATCCCCTGTCATCGGGCTCTGCTTTAAGAGCCGTTAGTGGTTTTTCACATCGTTACCCACATATGGAGGCTGCTCCACAGCCTCGCGGCTTTGATATCAGAAACCTTCTCCTAAATTTCTGGCCTTTGAGTAGTTGCAGGTAGTTGATGCCTATTTGTTGCGGAGCAAGCTTTATCCCGCAGTCCTTTTTCCCTCTCACTTGAGCACAATAATCATGTACATTAGCATCAACAGTCTACATTTTCACCTCTCGTTTCCCATAAACAAGAGTTTTTCTCTTTCTAAATATGCATTTGTCTGCCCAACAATGCTTTCCTTTTGCTAACATCACGCTCATCCACCAGTTAGTTTTTTCAGCATGCTTGGGCTTTCTTTGCCATGGGCTACCCCAGCCTACCAGGCTTTTCTGACCCTGCTGGTGGAAGCATCCCCTCTCCCATAGCTCAGCTCTCTGGGCTCCTTGAGGAGATGTCCTGGCAAGCACTTACTGCATTTAATCGCACAAGCAGGACTGGTATTGACTGGCTTGTTATTTTAGGAGAATAAATACTCCTCAAGGTCATCCACAGAATTAAAAATAGTCCAGCAAGGCTGGAAGCAAAAGGCTCTGCTCCGTTGCCTCACCGCTTGCTGTTACTGCCTGCATGCCTGGCCCTGGCTCGGCGCACGTGAGACTCCCAGGTGGGCACAGCCACTGCCAGCAGCCCCCAGCGAAGAGGCCGGGGCTGTGCTGCCTTCCCCGGTGCTGGGTGCCAAGCCAAAGTGTGTGGCACTTCTGCCAAAAAATGTCTGTCCCTATCCCGAGTGGAGGGAAAGCACAGAGGGGAACCCGTGCGGGCTCAATGGGGATCTTCCCTGGAGCTCCCCGGGTGCCCAGCATCACCAGAGCCATTTGAGCTTTGCGGGTACCATCCTTGTACCCCCACCACCGCACATTTATTAAAACAAAATTCATACCCGAGAATCTCAGGCTTGGCTCCTGAATCATAATGGGACACTTAGACACAAACTATATTCAATTTGCTGGATGCATAGAAAATTGCACTGCCTTACTGATTATCCTGGTAGCTAAACAAGAGCTCGGGGGCCTGAGTCGTAGTGTCAGTTTTTAAAATCTTAACGATATGAGATATACGGACCCCTGCTTCCCATCAAAATTAATAAAGTTGGACAAAACTCAGAATAAGAAATCATTTCTGTGGTTTTTAATCTGGCCAGTAATCACCGCTCTTAGGCAGCACAGCCCAGTGCACTAACAAAAGATCAGCACAGGAACCATTAAATGCTGAATTTTCCCAGTGCACTGCAAATGCACATATAAACACTGGGTAACCTTAGGCTTAATCAGGGTTCAAAACACAGTTCAGCACCTCTTAAAACACTTTTTTGTTTACACTGCTGCAGCTTAGGCTTGCATTTCCTTGCATGGCATTAGCCACATTTTGATTCTTAATTTTTAACCAGGATCAAGTAAGAGTGCAAAAATTGCTCTTAAATACAAATTAATGATGTCATAAGAGCATGCAGAAATCACAGGGGAAAACTGAGGGAAAAAAAAAAAAAAAAAAACTTTAAATCACAAAATCAGCAAAAACCTAAACCGGTTCTGCATTTCTCCAAGCATTGCCATAGATTACTTAAGCTGCAAGAGCTGAAAGAAAATATGGCAGTAAATGATGAGAGTATGCTCTCGTGTCCTTCACACTACATAATTGCTAACAGCAGTGGTTGTCCCAGTGCTTAATAATGCTGTGCTGTAAATACACGCTGCAATGTCCAAAACTAAAATATGTTAAAATCTAACAGTAATAAGGGAAAAAAACAAAATGCAGGTAACAGATCAGGTGCAGGCAGTGTGGAGATGTCAGCAGTGTGCCAGCCAACAAAGGAATGGTCATTTGTGCCATGATGACAAATATTTGATTTGATTTATCAAAGAAGTAGACAGCTTGATGAGGCCAAACCAAAACAGCCTGCGATCTCCCCCTCCCTGTGCATGGATATATGTAGGTATTTTCATAGAGACACGCAAACCACACACAGCATTTCATCATATAGTGAAAGCACTCACTGTAAGATTTTTTTCACAAATATCCTCAAAAAACCCTAATCTGTAACGAAGTAGCTGTTCCTTCACAAAGAGGTCACAGGGAGAGGCAGGACAAGCTGTGAGAGGCGGAGGGCTTGGTTTCTCTGCTCCCCCTCTTGCCATTCCTCCGATCCTGCTGGTCGGGACTGTGAGAGCTGTGAAAAGCTGAACGGCCGCCACCGAACCCATGGCAGCCTGCTCCGGCTGGGGGATCGCCTGCGTTTGCCGCTGATTAGACTGCATTATTTCTATTATCCTATTGGGCTTCACACTAGGAATAGAGGCACTTGCCCTTATTTGAAACTAGCAGACACCAGGAGAATTTGCTGATTGCTAATGAGAAAGCTAAGGTTTTGTTGATATCATCTGGGACGTTCTTGCTGTGGTCTGCTATTAAGATCTGGAGCTCTACATAACACACCATATTAAGCAGGCAGTGACTTTATTATGGGATCAGTATAACTTTTCATGTCTGGTGTACTCCTAAAGCCTAGGCTAAAACACCTTTTTCCAGAATATGAAACATAATATCTTAGTGCTAGCTGCATTATTTAAAAAGGGGCAATGTGGTTCATAACTTTACATTTATTGCATACTTTTAAGCCACTTGACCCATATAAATATTACTATAGAGTTGCCCTCAGTTATTAAATTCTTATTGCTTATAAAAAGGGCAGCAGGAAGTATATAATCTATAGACTAAGGTGTGTTTTTTTTAAGGGGGAGAGGGAAGAATAAAAAAAGGAGGAAGGCTGGAAACAAATGTGTTTTGATCCTGGCCACAGCCTTGAAGTTAATACTTTTTCTGGCTTAAAGCAACAGTCTGTTTATTTAAACTTCAGGAATCAGGTACCAGCATAGCAAGTAGGTCCCTACCTTCTTGAAGTTAAACTGGAAACCCCACCTCTTAAAAGAAATTGTTTGCAGAAACTTTTCCGTCTTTATTACAGTCAAGGCCAGGTAAAAACGGGACAGGAGCATTTGCTGCAGTTCCTGGACAATTAAAGAAAAAGCACGCTGCTTTTAGGGCTGTTTTGAGATGGTTCCTGTGGCCAGAGCCTCCTGCGGGCAATGGGGACCTCGGGGCACACGCTCACACCCTTGCACTTCTCAGTGCTTTCTGCTTCGCACACCCACGTGTGACAGCGAGGACAACATATTAACATAGGTAATTTTACTTCAGAGTTGCTTGGGGCAGAACCTCTAGACCTAGAGGTTACTGCTGTCAGAGTAGGACCTTTTTCTTCCTGTCACTTCTTTCAGAGATGAAGGGAAAGATTTCCCTTAGCCTACAGCATTTAGCGTGCAAACGCTCCACCACAACATTTTGAAACTATAGAAATCATGAAACCAGCCTGTGACCTTCCATTTCAGTGACAGTACAGGAATCCCTTGAGCAGCGGAGGCATCCTCTGATATTTGGAAAAGTGTCATGTTTTCTTTACAGAGAAAACTGTCATATTGTTGTTGGCATAAAATACAACACTTCCTGGAGTTGTGATTTCCTTGTTTGCTACAAAATGTCACCTGGGCAACTGACATGTTTGTGTTTTGCTTAGAGCAACTTACCACTTATGATATTCAAATATAGTTGATATTGATACCTTAAGCTGTGCTGAAAGGAGCAGCAATTACAGACATCTGAAATTCCTCAGGAAAAGGCAGTTTAGCTAAAAGATGCGGACCCTTATGAAAATGGCAATTCGGCTGCAAGTTAAACACAGCCCTTACACAATTTGCAACCTATTGATGTGCCATGCAGTAATTCTCCAGCAGGAAAAAAGTCTCAGGAAGAAGCAGGCTCACATAAATGAGATGCTTCCCCAAAATAAGCAACTCGGTTTTCACAGGGAAAAAAAAAAAAAAAAAAAAAAAAAAAGGAAAGAATAAAAAGGAAAAAAAAAAAAGAAAAGAAAAACAAAATGCTCAGCCTGAAGCAATAATAGTCAGTATAGCTGACTGGGAAAGTACAGGGCTTTTAAATCATCCCTGCATTTTCATTTTAAAGTATAGAAGGATTTTAATCTGAGCTAGCGCAGCCCCATTATAGTGTTGTTTTTTTGAGGCAACTTTAACCTTTGTTTTAAATACCAGAGTTTGTATCTGGCATTTAATAATAATAATAATAATAATAATAATAATAATAATAATAATAATAATAATAATAATAATAATAATAATAATTTTTATTTAAAAAGAATAATGTTGCAAGTAGCAAGTTTGACTGAAATCAAGGGTGCTGAGAGGTGTCACTTCAGTTTGCCACAGCTAAAGAGCTGAAGGAAAGGAAATAATATTTACATTTTAAAAACTCCAAATGGTTTTAAACCAAGTAAAATTAAACTCTTTAATTACACAACACTGCAATACTTAGGAAACTTAAATCACTATCTTAAATCATATAATCTGCAGTGGCAGCTGATCTTTGAAGTGTATATCACAAAAGAAGCAAAATGGGTGTTGGAATATTTGAGGGTTATTTAACATTTTCAGTGACATTTCTTTGCTAAAGATGTCTTAATGTAAAATAAAGAAAAAAATATCCACCTCTGATCTGGGTAGAGAGAGAGGCTATGTTTGTTGCTTTCCAGTAAGTAGTTAATTATACCAGTTTTGACATGTGGGTGTAAAATACAAACAAACTTAAATATGCACATGGATATCTGTATGTCTAGATATGTTTATCTCTAAGTATTACAGAGATTTTCCCTGTATTAGCTCTGGGTGAAGCTACACAGATGCAGAAACAGAATAATTACTTCTCAACAGAAACAACAACAACAACAACAAATCCTTTTTAAGTAAAAGAGAGCCTATTGTGTTTGAAGTTGTGATGAAAAAAAAAAAAAAATCCTAAAATTATATCCACTTAGCAGATACCCTGCTTCATTTAGGAACTCTGTCTTTTAAATGAACAAGCAATTTTTAAACAGATTTACATGTTTTGTAAAATATGTCAAACAAACTAAAGAGAAGGTCTCCTAATTACTCATCAAACAGCCTCCAGTCAGCGGGGAATGCAGCTGCAGTGATATGTTGCACTAATGTTAGGGCAGACCCGAAATGCTTCCTCTTGGAAAACAACCGCGGCGGTGGCAGCAGCGCCTGCGGGCTCGATCCTGCCACGCCGAGTGCATGTGCTGGGCACTGGGCGCATGAGCAGCCCGAGAACGGCGGCGAGGTCAGCCGAGGGCTTAAATTTAAGCATGCATATCACCTTTTTATTTTCAGAAGGAGCAACGCTACTTGTCTTTTTTTTTTTTTTTTTTTTTTTCGGTGTATAGGATGTTAAAGCTGCTCTGTTTAGTATGCAAGCGATGCACAGAGTTTCAGGTTCACATCGCCTTTTTTTTCTTTCCTTTCCTTCTTTTATTAGGCATCTACTGCTGCAAGATTTCCATGCAAGGCTAATTACGAAATATGCAGAACTGCTTCCTGTTTTTAATGTGAATTGTATTACATCCCGTTTGGTAGAAACGGGGAAAAAAAAGTCCCCATTAGGCATGTTAATGACTGTCCCTTTTAACAAAGCTGTTCGCTTGTCTCAGCACTGGAATTCATCTGAAAATAAGAATACTGCCGAATTAGTGGCTTTCCTTTCACATGCAGGATGATGTTATCTGATATTATATATAAATATTTCTTTTTTTTTCTGGCACAGTAATCATAGCGAAATTCCTTATTCCTACATAATCGTTATAATGAAGGGCCCTCTTACCCTGTTCTCCCTCTTCAGCCAAAACTCTTCCTCACTTCAAAAAGGAATTTTTTGAGGCAGCAGCTCTGGAGCAGGGCTCACGGTTTGTAACTTTTCATGTTTCCCCTAAAGGGAGCAAGTGATGTTTGGCATATCCCCAGCACAAGACATTTTTAAAGGTATATTTAAGACATGTATATCATACTGCGGAGTGTATGTGGCAGAGCTAACAGCAGTGTATAAAGGTTTGGGAAAATCCACAGCCCAAAGTGCTCTGACCCTCACCAACTGTCAGCCTCTCTCCTCTGGCAATTGCTGCGTTCACAGAGCTCAGATTTACCCCTTCACCGGTGCCAGTCTGGAGTTACTATGAAATTGAACAGTTATTCTGATGTGCACCCTCATAGCTGGGAACAGAATCAGGCCGACAATGTCACCGTAGCCAAGAGCAGAATTGGACCCGTAGCTGCCACTCTCTCCTGATTTATTCTGTAATTCATATTTTCAACAATATGCAATCCATTAGCAGTACAGAAAAACATGCAATGACTACTTGGGCGGACTTAGGATTCTTGGGTTGCTCTCAGACAGATGGCTTTTTTGTGATTTTCTTTTTTTCCCACAGTTTGCTCTCACTTGTATTGGAACTGCTCTAGTACTTCCATAGGATTTTTAAGATAAGTGGAAGGATTATTGGTCACGCTCCTTAAAATTCATCATGGAGCGGGGCTGGCTTTGACTGCAGTTTGCTATTTGTTGCATTTCTTTACAATGGAATATGTTCAGGACACACACCCTTCAAAGGTTTGTAAAGAGGAAAACAGTCTGCAGAATCTGCCTTCACATCAGCTCCTGTAGGGTCCTTAAATAACTTCTCTCCAACATGGTAATATTTCAATATTCTGTTAAAAGATCCTTGTTAACAGAAGGGACCCCGTATCTCATAACTGGGTTTTTATTACAAATCCCAGAGATGTTTTTTCTATAGATACAAAGGGAACTTCTGCTGTCCTGACTTTTTAAAGGCAAATGTTCAAGAGTTTGTGTTTTTTAAACTATGCATATTTGGTGGATGCAATTACCTACATTATACTAGCAGTACTTTATTTTCTTCCTTTATAGTAATATATAGATCTGAAATTCCAAGGGTTTCTGGTGCTTTTCAGCTGTCACCTCAAGTCAAAATCATGGAGTTCAGCTATTAAAATATATATATATATAATAAATTTAACTTGACCTAATTGAAGGTTTTTAAAGCAAGCAGGTATTTTTGACATTAGAAAAAAAATACTACAACTGTATTATACACTTATCTCCTCACTTCTATTTATGCTGTGAAAAAGAAAAAAAAAATCCTTTCCAAAATGAGGTCTGAAGTTCAGTCCCTGATAATATCTGCAACCTAGGGTGCTTCAAAGAATAAATTTTTATAAAATGCAAGGGATACTTTGCAACATTTCAGGTGATAAACTGAGGCCAAACCACAACATCTGATAGAGAGCACTGCCCATGCATATGCACACATATGTACGTGGGTGGAGGAGACACATGTATTGTTTGATTGTGAAGAAATCCCCCCATTTAACCAACCTGTCCGTGCAGTCCCAGCTGCGCCTAATGACACCCTTTGGCCCCCGTTACAGATGAGCTGCTATTTAGTGCTTACCGGGCTATTTTATACACCGAAGTAAACTTTCATACTATGGTTCAAATTTAATCAATTTTTTGTTTTGCAGCCTTTGTAGATTGAGTCTTTTGTTAAGAAAGGACGTCTTGTTTCCAAAACACACCAGAAGTAATCGCTGGCATCAGAGTGCCACCAAAAGGCAGGAGAAGAAATTAGCAGCCACACACTGACCTTTGCAGAGACAGCTAAGGTTATGCACATAACATTTGCTTGTTTACTTTGCAAAATAAGCAATGAGTTGGAAACTCTGAGCTTAGCAAGCGTCTCGGTACACCTGAAAAGCAACACTGACAACAACAGCAAAACCCACGGTTGTTATTATTTTTCTGTTGTTGTGCGTGGAGACTGTTATCTGCTCCGCTCTATATCTATCATGATGCAACTTTAATAACGTTAGCCAAGACTGCTCAGAAAATCACAGCTGTAGCTGGAGGCAAAAGGAAAAAAAAAAAAAAAAAAAAAAAAAAAAAAAAAAAAAAAAAAAAAAGGAAAGAAAGAAAGAGGGGGGGAAAGAAAAAAAAAAAAAAAGCTAAAATGAGGTGCTTCTCCCAAGCCTCACCTAGTGAGCTGAGTATTGGCTTATGCGTGAGAATAAGCAAACGAATCGATCGCTGCAGTAGGTTGATGGCTACTGGTCGTTTTGATGGATATGACGGTAAAAAAAAAGTCCAGATTGGTTCACAGTGGACCTCAAACCATGTCAGCTAAAACCAAAGAGACAAAAAAGTGACAGCTGCGGAGAGTACACTGCAGGCAGTCAATGGTTCCTGTGATTTATTGTTCCATCTGCCTTGCCGCTGTGAGGACAAGTTCCCCCTGATTTGGTTAAAATGAAAAGGACCTCAGAGAGCACAACGTGTTTTTTGAAAATGTGCAGAAACTATTTTTTTATTTCTTGATTTATGTGCCTTTCCCCCTCCATAATGTTTGCACCAATTGTTACCCAATAATGCTTACTGAAAAATGTGAAGCTTCCCAACCACTAAGAAACCCTCCAGACCACCCCCACCCCTCCACCCCATCACATGCACATACAAAAAGAAAGGGGGGGGGGGGGGAGAGAAAAAAAAAAAAAAACAAAAAAAAAACACCCTACTAAAAAAAAATCCCTGCATAAATAACCCACGCTGGCAAGCACAATCCAGAAAACTAGTTTGTCTATTTTTTAACCTTCCCTCTTTCCAATTAACAGCCACATTTCTGCATTTCGAAGCCTGCACAGCATCCGGGCTGTGAGACAGTTAAAAGCAGGGCTCCGCAAAGGGTGCTGTAACAATTTAATATATTAGAGAGTTCAGCCCCGGATTATAAATTTGCCTCAGCCACCCAAGTGCTACGGCCAACAGTTTTCGACGAGGGGCTGAGCCCCGCAGCTGAGCCTTCGCGGTGTTTACCCAGGAACTTTTTGCCATTTCGGACTTGAAAAGGGACATTTCCTTCATGTGGTTGGCGCAGCTTATTACCCCATTAAAGAGCAGCCCCGCACGGCGCGTCTGTCGGGGTAACACCGTGGCCTAATCAACACTCGGAGGTGTAGCACAACACAAATAATCTCCCTCCTCAGGGAAACCCAAGTGGCAGCCTGAGAAACGGTTGGGTCTTTCCCAGGGGGATTCAAGTATGCCGCTGCAGAAACATGGTTAATGTTTTAATACATTTATGGAGCATAAATCATAAATGAAGCGTTAAGTATCCAGTGCTCTCTAAAAAGTTTTAACAAATACGAGCAAATTGAATGAATCTGGCAGGGCGACGTATTGATAATTTTCCATGTGCATCGCATGTCGGGAGAAATGGATGTAGGGCCTCCGAGACCTGCCCCATCCCTGCGTGTGGGATCATTCCCCAGCAAAACTGCACCAACCACAGCCCGGCAGAAGCAAAGTGCCGGCTCTCACTGCCCCCCCCCTCACCTCCCATAAATGTTTAACGCAGATCAGCGCATTTTCAGCAAATTTCCCATGAAGGGGCCCGTCGGTTTCGCCGGTGCGTGGCGAGGGGTGCGGGGCCCGCCCGGGCACAGGGTCCCCAGCGGCCTGACCCCGCAGCGGCCGCTTCCTGGCTGCAGGCCTCCCTTGGCCTAGCGGGCCGGCCCGCTGTCAGGAGCCAGCCTCGTCTCCTGCGCCAGGATGTTGGTTTTACCTCTCAAGTGTTTCCTGAATTTGCGAAAATCCTTCTTTTTTCTTTCTTTTTTTTTTTTTTTTTTTTTTTCTGGGGGTTGTCTGCGGCGGCTTCGTGTGCGAAAGCTCATTTGGCTTTCCCAGGGAGGGAGGGAGAGGGAAGGAAAAAAAAAAAAAAAGAAAAAAGTTTGAATTAAAAAAAATATATATATATGAAAAAATAAGAGAAAAGAAAGAGAAAACAAGAGGGAAAGAGAAAGAGAGAGGGGAAAAAAAATGTCTTAGTCGCTACTGTTGAGCAGGGGGTTTTCTCCTGGGACCAGTTCTACTTTTGGAACATGTTATTGTCAGGCAGAGGTCAACATCTTTTACCTCTTTTTTCCATTATTCAAAATAAGTATTGATGTTATGTTTTAGCTATTTAAAAGCCAGCTGCCTTGCTCATTTCAGATATTTTTCCTGGTATTATTGTATGTGGTAATAGCTGGCCTGTGTATCGTCTTTCACAAAATCTAGCCTTTCAGGGTCTCAGTCTTCAAATGATATCAATCAAAATTTATGCAATTCAAAATCCATATGTATAGAGTCCCAGTTCACCTCATTTAATGATAATAGTAAACCACATGTTGTGTACATGTCTGAAACACTTTTCTAGTTCTTGACTGTATTAACCCTAGGGGCACTATGTTTTTGTAAAGCTTGCCCAACTGAGCAGCATAATATATTGATTAATACTTGGCAACAACTGCATTCTTGAATAATAAAACCATGAACAAGGTAAATGTGTACTAATAAAACACGAAGAGTGTCAATATTATTTGGGGATGTGTGTTAATAAAAGATGCTAAAGATCAGGAAAGCCCTGATCCTCACAATTAACAAAAAGCAGAGCCTAAAACCGGTCTCTTTTCCATGATATTTTTATTCCACATCTCCTCACCTACCTGGGCAGACGTGGAGCAGCTGCAACAAATACTCCATATTTATGGGGGCTGCGTCCAGTGTAAACGAAAAAGTTAGGCATTTCTGCGAAAGGCAGATTGAAATGAGCAGTAATTCATTGCTAGCCCAGTCTTTTCCGGGCAGAGCAGCGTGCGGGCATCACAAGCAAAGCCTGGGAACAGTTACTGCTTTTACAATAGAATTTGCTTCTGACAGACTGCATTATTTACTTAAGGTTTAATATACAGTTAGAAATAAGATTTGCTTTCATGGAAAAGCACTAAAACATTTGGCAAAGGAAGAGCTGAACATTTTCCTTAATTTGTTTTGGCAACTCTGAAAAATAGATCCCATTACGCTCACGTTTGCATTCTAGAAACATAACAATGAACAATAATTTTACGAAAATCAAGATATAATTAAAAATAGTGTGATACAATAAGGAGTGAGCGAAGGCAGAAGAAAGAGAAGAGACGTGCTGGAAAGCATTGCTTTCAGCACAGGGGATGACTGCGGAGGGAGAACAGCAAAGGACACCA
Source organism: Aythya marila (assembly GCF_965140915.1). NCBI lineage: Eukaryota > Metazoa > Chordata > Aves > Anseriformes > Anatidae > Aythya > Aythya marila. The sequence continues at coordinate 2,267,026 of NC_139048.1, forward strand.
GCTGAAAAGCTCTTGCCAGCATTTATTTGTTTATTTGGGGGCTTAGAAGGGAGGCAGCAGAAGAGGCAAGGACCTAAAAGTACAAAGTAAGGCAAATTGTTTAGCAAACAGTTAAAATAGTTTCATGCTTTTTTTTTTTTTTTTTTTTTTTTTTTTAAAGGGAAGACAATATTTAAACACAGGTTTGCATTCATATTTCAGTCACTTGACTTTTGTATGAAAACAAATATTGAGAAATTAAACACAATTATGTTTTGATTAACTGGAGCTGGTTCCTAAAACCGCAAGGTATAGCAGCAAGATTGCATCTGTGTCTTCCCTCAATGCCATCCACATGAGTCACAGCGAGGCAGGAAAGCTGTTGACAAATTAATACTTTAAGAAAATAAACTATGGTCATGTTGAACATAGAGCAACTTTATCCTGATTAATTTGTGTTGGAGTGGCTCCAGCCCCCTTTACAAAGCCGCGCAGTTTGTACAAATGTAATTTCCTAATATTTACATGAGGAAAGCCTCAGCCGTTAAGCTTTGCCTCCAGTGTGAGTTTTGTGGTTAGTAAAAAGACAATAAAAATACAGAGAGGTAATTGTAAGCACATTTGGAGAGGGGAAAAAAAAAAAAAAAAAAAAAAAAAAAAAAAAAAAGGAGAGAGAGAGAGGGGAAAAAAAGCTTTTCTCCACTCCTCCTTGCACAGCCCTATAAAAGTGAGCTGTGCTGTGCCGTGCTCGCGGGGACCGTGGTGCCAGCCTCACCCAGCAAAGGTTTAAGTAACGCAACACCTCCTGCTTAATAACAACTGTAATGCTGCGATTGCACATAACAAACAAACAACCCCTTACAACGCCGGCGTCATGCTTTAACTCCGGTATTCTCTAAAAGCCAGTATAAATTCAGATTAGCCTGCCTAATCACACGGTCTCTGTCATTTTATGTCTTTATTTAAATAGAATGTCAGACATTCGTACAATTATCTAATTTAATAAATACGAGGAGGAAAAATGCAGTTATAATGTGTTGCTTTGTTTGAAGAATATTAAAAATAACCTTTAGTTTTAATGAGATTTTTTCCCCCCATCAGTTTACACAATTTTCCAGATGCAAAATGAGCTTTTGGCTGTAAAATATTTTATCACATTGTCTTACACAATAAAGATTAGATGTTTTCGCTCTCTCTCAACTCCACCGCAATTATTTTTTAGTGTTTGCAAATCATAATATCATTTAAAAACCATATTTTATACCTCATCTAAAATACTTTTATAGCAGTGTGATGAAAAAAAAAACAACACAACATCTATTTAACTACTCTTTTTAAGTGGCTGTAATATGCTTTGGTATAATTTCCCAGAAAAAGGCATAGCTAAAAAAGCTTAGCTGTTCTTGAAAACAAATCTCCCAAGAAGCATCTTTGCAAAAATCCCCAGAATTTAATTCCCCTGGCTGAAGAGCCCAGAGAGCCTGAATATAAAAATAGTAGCCCTGTCATTTCACATTCATTAAGTGTGAAACTCAGAAATTAATAATGTAAAAATATGCTTTTTAATTAGTCTTACATTCTGCCCAATGTACTTAAATGGGATCAGCAGCTCCCTAATGATTTTTTTCTTAATAAAGTATTAGCCTGTGATGCACTGGGGTTGACAGGTATGATAAACTGGAAAGTACTTTTGGAGGCGTATGAATGATACCAAAATAGTACTCTCCCATTTAAATGTAATTAACATCAGGGAGCAATATTACATGAGGAGAAGCCTGCAAGATTTTTATTTCAGGGTATTTTTTTTTTTCATTTCTTGTTTTATGAGTAGTTTGATGATTGCAGCAGTGATTTTATAATTTAATTACCTTTGTTGAAAGCTAAGCTTTTGCTAATAGCAGGTCAACAGGATCATAAAGCAGTCTTCAAAAATATTAAAAAGGAGGTAAATCCCCTTAGCTAACCTACACAATAACAGCGCGGGTGCACGGGTGTGGATGCGATGCATTTTATAGATGTGTGCGTGTAGACACTCTAAGCCTGTTCCCGTGTTATTTGTTTACTGTGCTATTTCAGATCAGTATTTACCCTCTGAAGGGACTTGTTATACATTAATCATATGCAAGGAAAAAAAAAAAAAAAAAAAAAGAAAGTTGCAGAGGCTCCCTGCCATCCGTGGGGCACAGGTTCTGCCAGCACAGGCAGCTCCCACAGCAGCACCGCCCGGGGCCCTGCTCCCCTCTGCTGCCCCTTCCGCAAACACTTTGCGCTTTTACATTTCTAAAGCTGCCTATTTTACAATGGGAGATAAAAGATCACTGTTGACCTGCGCTGCTTGTGCAAGAGTATTCCCTAACTTATTTATATGCCAAATGTCACTTGTGTTTACTTAAGAATTTCTGCTCATATCTCCCGGTCGCGGCACTCCCCTATGATGCACTTTCCATACGGTAAACCAGCCGGTAGGAGGGCAGCTCCCTGCTATCGGTTGGAGCCTCCTGCTTGGCACAGCATCTTCCCCAACATCCATGAGCATTTCTGTTGGCTTCCACACTGCTCAGCACCATTGACGTCCTCCTGGGGGGAACCTGCTGTGACACCAAGGTACTGAGGCACTTGCCAAAGGTTTTCCCAAATGCTCGTCTCTGCCCCGGCGTGAGCACAGGTGGTGCCTCCTGCCCAAGCATGGCCTCACCTTTCAACCCTGGTTTTAAGTTGGAATAAATGAAAAGTTGGAGCTGGCCCACCTAGCCAGCCAGGGCTCCAGCTAGATGCTGGCCTGACCACTGATACTGCAAGGGACTTTGCATTTGATGATGATTTTCATTTGGTTTATCTGAAAGTAGCCAATCCAAGGGAATGTTGTTCATTTGAACAACAACAACAAAAATCAGTTTATTTTTTCCCACTCTTCCCTTAGATACACATGCTTCAGGACTGGTCCAGGTGACAGCTGCTGAATATCCCAGCCAAACTGGAAGGCCTTATGGCAAGTGAAAGCATCATCCCATGGCCGAGGTGGCCAAGAGATAGAGTCAGACACTTCACGTGAGGGCACTGTTAATGAAAATGGTGTGAACCCGCTATCCCAAAGTCCTGGGGCAGCCAGGGTGAGCGTACTGGGCCCCAGGTGCCCAGCCGGTGGCAGCACCGCATAGGAATGGCCCTGAGTGCAGACAGTCCCTGCAGGACATCTATTTCTCCTGCTTTGGTAACTTCCAATGTCCTTTAAAAATATGATCATGAAATATCATTTCTTCTCTATTTATCTCAGCACTACAAAACTGCCTAACTATGGGCTCTACGTGAGCTCTTTTATAATATTTTTCCAATCACAAACACCATTGCATTGTTCCCCAGGGATTTCCATGATGGATCTATCTATCTATCTATTTACACGTTCATGAATCAAATCATCGGAGTGGAGAAAGTTTGTATAATCTATAGCTTTCATAAGATTTCACTGAACTTGTACTTCAGGGGGATTTCCAGGAGTGTGACGTTATGTGGACCCCTCTGGGGCGTGCACAGATCACCTCCTTCCTTCCCACGGAATTTACCGTCCTGTCAAAAATCCACTGTGAGCTTACCCCAAAAGTGAAGCTTAAAATGTATGCCCGGCTCTGAGCCTGCAAAAGGAGTTTCAGGAGCGGGGATGGGAAACTGAATCAAAAACTAATCATCAGAACTGCCCTCCTGCACACACACAGGCTGGAAATCTTATTGCTGAGATATTTGGGGTTTTCCTGATAGAGAATAAAAGACAAATAATCAAACTTACTGGGAAATATTTACATAGGGCCACGGAGTGCAAACCTTAGGAAAGCTGAGCAGTATTTACTCATAGGAATAGCCCTGGTGCAGACACTGCTGCGTGCAGCACTCGCCCGTCCGGGGAATTGGAGGGAGTTTGTCTGAGTTAGACACGCAGGCAATGGCCCCACACTGGGGCATCATAATGCTTTAATTAATTAATGTCTGTAAACTGTTTGGTGATCTTGGGATGAAAGGAGTTCTAGAAATGCCAGGTATTATTGAAAATTAATTACTCCAGCCTTCCCCCCAAATCTTGCTAAACATATTTCATTTTTTAATCTACCCTGCTGCTTAAGTAAAGCTCATTGCAGAATTATTTTCTGCTAAATATCAGAGGAAATGAGAGGGAGCCACCGGAGCAGCAGGCTGAGCTGCAGCATAAGGCCCCGTGCGGGAGCTGCATTTCAAAGTGGGTGCAGGCACAGGACGCAGCAGCGTGGGTGTGCTGGGGTCTGCCTGGCCCCATGCACCCTTTGGTGGCCAAACCAAGGCCAGGCCTTCGTGTGGTGCTAAGGGGCTGCCGGAGGAGCACGCTGCCACCACAAGACCAAGCCACAGGAGACGCAGAACCACTTCAGGAGACCCAAGGACATCACAAACTGCTCCAGCCGCCACCGTGTGCTAAAGCCGGCAAATCAATCATTCTAAATGCTATTCATCATTCAATCAAAGGAAGACAGAACACGTATATTATTTATACAAGTCTGAAATCATTTTGTGTTAGTTACTGAAGAGTCACCTTCTGCATCATCGCCAAGCAGAAGGGAAGTCCTGGAGGAGACTGCACCAGACCCAGCAGGCACACTCCAGGTGGCCCCAAATGCATGGTTGAAGCAATAAACTACATAAAACAAATAAAATAGACACTGCTATAGTATTGTTCAAGTCTGCAGATTTATGGGCGTGTATTTCAATTCATGTAATGCACAAATCAGTGATTTTGTTGTTGCTTATTTGTAATTTAGCCCTACAGTCTGTCTGGGACATTATAAGGCCATGGTAGCCCTGGAGTAGTTTTGCAGCTCTCCCTGGGAAGTCAACCCTTCCACTTCTATGGGGAGACATAGCCCAAATCTAACACCAGTCTCATAGATGTTTGGGGGGAAAAGGAAGTATTCTTAACGGCTTGGGCCCAGAGGAAAATTTCCCGATCAACTCTTACAACATAAAAAGTGACCCTATTGTGTATTCTGCAGAGCTGCAGCCACTGCCGTCATCTGTCTTCTCCTGGCCTATCCCACCCTGGTTCTCCTGTGAGACCAATTTGGGTTTTCTAAGGTAAGGAAGTTGTCAGATTAACAGGAACTCCACATAGGTTGCAGCAATGGCATCCCCCTGCCATGGCCTCTTCCTGCTCCACCTCTTCCTTCTCCTCCTCTTCCTCCTCCCCCCTCTTCTCCTTTTTCATTCTATTCCTCTGTTCTTCTGTTCTCCTTCCTCCTCCTCCTGTATCCCTGGAGAATTGGCAGCAGGAGCAAGCTGTGTCCCCAAAATATGCCCTCCATCATGGCTGGATGTGGCAGGGATCACCACTGCTCTGTAACTCCTTCACCAGGCCTGGAGGAGAGGAGCTACTTCCTTACTGTCCTGAGTCAAACCCACAGCTCATTTCTCACCTATTCCAATTTTCAGCAGAAAAATATGTGTTTTACCAAATATTCCTCTGGATACTTCCGACAGTGAACAGCAGATGGGGCTACAGAAATCATCACATTTAAAAAAAATAAAAATAAATGAAAAACAGCCTTTTACATTCTGAAAAGCAATTTATTCTACACCATTTCAAAAAATAAATAGGATTCTCCTTTTCTGTTTTAAGACATCAATGAATCTGTCGCATAATGGGCTTTTGTAAACCGATTATCCTTGATAATCTCATTAGCTGAAATTATTTTGCTTTTCTAACATGGTAGATTTTTAAATACCTTTTATTTCATATCCCTCTGGGCACGTTGCAGTGAAATTTACTATTAGGCAAAATAATTATCTATCTCAAACCTTAATGCTAAAAAGTAAAAAAATAAAATAATTACGATCTAAGGGCAGATATTAGAACGGAGAAAGTAGAAGAAAGCCCACAACCCAGAATGAAAAAGGGAAATTTCCCCAAGCAGGCAAACCTCCTCTCCCTGTTGACAAATAAATCGCGGTGATGTCCCTGTGAATACCAAGAAGTGGTTCGCTTCTGCCACGGACCTGCGCCATCACAAGATGTGAGTTGTTTCAGAAGGAGCTTAAATCTGCGTTTTACGTGTGGAAGTTTGCAGCTGTAATGGGATTACGGTGTCGGCAGAGGGAGGGAAGTTTGCAGCTGTACTGGTTCGGGGGGTAGGAAGCAGCTGTTAAAATAGAGGACTAATGGTGATTAATTCTTATTATGTGTTTGAAGATCGCACAATGAGTTCAGGACCCAAACCCTCCCACAGGGAATAAACTGAAGAAGGAGGATTTAAAAAGAGGGAAAATAGAAGGGGAATTTTAATGTGCATTTGGCCTAAGCGGCCTGGTCTTAAATCACTTTATTAATATTTAAGCATAATTTAAATCAATGTTATTAAGACAAAAAAAAATCTATCTGGGGAAACATGTAATCAGAGCATATTTATGCAGAATGGGAGATCACCTGTCCTCCCTCAGAAGTACACATACAGGGACCAGACAGGGAAGAGCTCCTGCCCTGTGTCCCACTCTGTCACTGCAGTGAGGGATGCCGATGGTGGCCAGGTACACCAGCTGGTACACCAGCATAAAGGTGCCAGCAGCAGGAACAGCCCAAGCTGACCTCAACTCGATTTGCAGTCCCAGGGGAACCTGCCGTGTTTCCCAGATTCAGGGCAATTCACATAAGACCCAGGTTATTTGCTGCAATATTGTGGCCGGGTCCTACAGCCAGCTTGCAGAGAAATGCAATGTGCCGGGTGTTCTTGGGCTTCCCCAGAGCACAGCAGGTAGAAGATATGAGATTTCTATTTATATACTGCAGCCCAGCCAAGGAAGTGACAATTTCACAGCAAAGGTAAGGGAATGGAGTGTGAATGTGCCTAGAAAGATGTTGGTGCAGATGGGGTGCCATGGCCCACCACAGGCCGCAGCAGATCGCCACAAGCACCTGGCCCCGCTGCCTTGAGAAGCTTCTCCCAGCTCATTGATTTTGTGGCTTGACAACAAAACATGGCTCTCGTGGCCCTCCTACAGACCAAAATAAATAAATAAATAAATAAATAAATAAATAAATAAAAATAAAGGAGATGAACAGCAGCAATAGGGCAAGCTCAAAGATCTGGGCTCTGTTTCTCAGAAAAGACTTTAATGAGAATTAATCAACTATCATGCACAGAGAGATTTCACTGGATTATTACAAGGGAGAAATGAGAGGGAAAATGAACAGAAAGCTAAAGTTTATTTATGTGAACTATTATGGTTTGAGCTTAAATTTTGAAATCATACCAATCTTTACTAATCTGAAAGAAATCCCCAAAGATTTGGGGAGGACTAAATAGAAGTTCCTTTAACAAAATAACTCTGCTTGTGATTTTACTGTCACACTTTTAAGACTTTTTGTTTGTTTGTTTTCAAATCTGAACAAATAACTCGTGAATGTGTACCAAGAAATCCTGCCTTTTGCATGGCTGTAGCTTATACCCATTCCCAGTGGAGAAGGTTAGTAAATTAAAACATTACTTCTAGAAGCAACTGATAACTTCACACTGATGATGTAGGTCAAAGACATCTTCAGTAAATTACAGGCCCCACCACAGGAGGAATTAGTACAATTGGAACACGAAGATCATGTGGATTCCATACTGGAGACCAAAATACCCATTTTTACTTCTAGCTGCTGTATAATTCAAGTTGGGATATTTTCAGCCCAGTATCGATGGGTCAGTGGTGAAGGTTAGGATGGATTTATCACCTGACAGCCACACAGAGAGGAGTGGGGTAGGATGTGGTTTAAATCTTGGGTGCTCAATCCCATAGGGCCCATGGCAAAGCCTGGGCCCTATGCAGAGCTCAGATGACCAGAACATCCCACGCTGGCCTGTGAACACCTCTGAGCTGGATTGCAGGCTTTGTGGGAGGCTTGGGTTTCAGCAGTGTGTCCATGTTATAATTAATAAGCAATTTCCGTTTGAATGGTGTGTTTTGTCTTCATTTGAGCACGTTCTCTGCAAAGACAAAGATCAAGACAAACCTACTCAGAACACAACGAAGATAAAAGGGAATCATAAAAAGAGACAGACAGAGGAAAAGAAAGAACAAGGAAAAAGAGAAGACAAAGAACAGGGAGACACCAAAGAGGACACAGAACAAAGATACGCAAAATGAAAAGACAAAGAAAAGAAGAGACAAAGAACAAAGATGATAGAGCACCAGAAAATATGCATGAGAGGCACAAAAGGAAAGAAGGGGGAAAACAGCAACGGAGAACAAAGGGCAGAGAACAGAGCAAGAGCAGAAAGACACAGGAAGGGAGAAAAATGGGAGAGAATTCAGCCAAGATGAGGTGTGAAAAACAGCCAAGACAACAAGAGAAAATAAACACAATGAAGAGAGAAAACAGCTAATCATCTTCTGATTTGCATTAAAAAATACGTTGTGGGAGCACAAGCTTGACAGCAGAAACGTTGTCAAGTTGAATGTCAAGATTTCTTGCATCCTTTAAATCCAGTCAGACTTTTGAAACCCATGGGTTGGGTGATGTTGGTGTGCTGGCTGTGTGAGAACAGGACCAGAGAGGGGAAGGATTAGTGCCCAGCACTGAAGAGATGGCAGAAATTGGTGTTGTGGAGGGTTCACCTGGCTACAGAACAACGATGGAGGAAGACACCTGCAGCTAAGGGATGCTCAAGGACAAGCACAAATCCCTTCATAAGCCTGCAAGATCCATCATGACGAACCATGCTGGCAAAGCCATTCTTATCCCCTCTGTAGCTTCTTTACAAGAAAAGAATGGTAGAAACCAAAATGCACAAGTGTACCCACAATTTTAAAACATTTCAGTAGCTACATCTGTCGAGGAAAAGGCATGGAAAAAAAAAAAAGAAACAATCAACACTATGGTAGTAGTCAGTGGATACCCAGACTTGGTAGAAATGACAAGAGTTATAATTAAAGGTTTTGTGCTGACCAAGGCTGCATGTATGAGATCTAGAACTCATGTCTAGAGAAACCACAGAAGTTACAGTCCTGCTGGAAAAAGTGAACAAATAATTCCTTCACAGATCTTGACAATGGGGAAAGAAAAAAAAAGAAAAAAAAAAAGAAAAAAAAAAAGCAATCTAGGAAAAAAGCAGTCTTTCTCTGTATTTCCTTGAGAAAATGAATGAATACTTGGGAGTTTTGTGCACATTGTTAAAAATACATTAGGGATGGAGGATGCTGAGGTCTCCTTGGTGCTGGATACAACAGGACAACCCCATATCAGTGGAGGCAACCCAGGGTAAAGTTATATAGCAATACAAGGTTTGAATTCCTGCTTACCCTTTCTTGCCTTACTCCTTTGGCTTTACTTCACCTCCTCACCTCCCGGATGACCGACCGTGTTTCAAGGCAGAGGTTGTGGGCTGTGTTGGAAGTGTCTTTGTCCAGATCTGGGACAAAGAACTAAGATTTTGTAAAACAAACTTTGCAAAAACTCAGAAGACACAAGGTCCGGTTTAGTTGCATAAGCCTAGATTTCCTAAGCACTTCTGTATTTGTTCCTAATGGTGTTTTAAAGCAATAGGTAAATTAATGTAACAATAAAATATTTATTTCTTTCAAGTTTTCTATAGAGCAGTGGAAGGTCTGGCAAATGCATCTGCCAAACAAATGCAGAAACATACAACAAAAGCCTCTTGAACCACGACAGATTTCAAAAATCTAACTTTTTAAAATATTGATATTATTTTTCTTATTGAATCTCAACTTTTTCTTCCTTTTTTTTCTTTTTGTTTTTTTTTTTTTTTGTTTTGTTTTTGCTGTCAGCTATCACAAAAGGCTCAAATAGCACTGGTTTCATACACTTGTCCTTTGTACACTATGTTTTCTTCTAATTTAATCCATTCATGTTTATATCATATTTAATGTCACTAATACATATAAACCATATTACTTGATATTCTACATTCAACATTGAGTTGGCTGGCACTACAGGAAAACTGGTGTGCCGTGGGTTAAACCTGCTTCCCATGCTGCTCGTTGGTTATATTTTATTTACCAGTATTTCTATAATGTGCTATTTTTTTTTCCTTTTGAGATTTCCTTGTTTCTTTCAGAACACTTTCACCTTATTTCCGGGCTGCTTCTCCCCAAGGGGCAAAGTGGAGGTTCAGAAACTTCATATGAACTTCCTGAAAAAGAAACAGATCGCCTATTAAAAAAAAAAAAAAATAATAATAATAATAATAATAAAAAGAATGGAATGTGCTGTGAATATAGCTTAATACGTCCCAAAGAAAGAACTGGCTCTAATCACAACATAAAATTTAAAATTCATTGTTGTACGCAGTTTATTGATTTAATAATGTATTTATTATTTATGATTTCTAGGGCAGATGGAATTGTATTTCCATTATTTGATTCAGGTTAATCACGAGATAATGTTGTTCTTTTATACTTCCACCTAAAGACACTTCTGGTGCTTGAGAAGCAGATTGTTTTCCATAGCTGCAAATCAAATCCCTTTCTGTCATGCAATTATTGGTATTTTCCTACAAAATGATAATCTGTTTAAAATCTAAGGTTAATATTTGAACTGAAATAATTGCACACATATGAATTGCATCTAAGATAGGAAGGCTTCAGGAGGGGCTCTGGCCTCTCAGATGCTTTCACTGTTTTTAAGCACTCGTACCTGGTCTTTGGGGTGTGCTGCTCTCCAGGACCCAAACCTGCACTGGTAACACTGCTGCTCTTCACTGGCTGTGCTCCCCCTGACTGGAGTTTTCCATCATTCAAGGCCAAGACCTCAGGAAGAAAAAACATTTGCCGGAGATGTTGTAGACAAGATGCTTCTGCAGAAACTCACCTTCTGGCCATGTTCTGAGGGACACTTTGATTTGTTTACCTTCAAGTCAGTTTTGACGTGGTTTAACTTATGTGTCAGGAACTTCATGAATATTTATTATTCCTTTATCCCAAGGTCTAGCTTCTGCTGGTGAATCATTAGCTTCCCTGAAGAACAGTAAATGCTACTAGTGACAGAATGCACAAGGCAAAGCTAAGAGAAATCAGAGCAATGAGATTTTCAAGCCAACTGATTTTTCCTTCCCTTAGATAGATTTCCAGTCTTGCTGAGATATGATGTGGGACTTTACAAGACCTGGTTTGAAATTTATATTGCATCTTTTTCCAAAAGGACGCTCCACTTCAGAGTGGCTGATGCCAAGGCATGGGCTCGGGGTGCCCAGAAGCAACACCATGGCCAAGAGCTGCTGTTGGGTGTGCAAAGTGCATCTGCCAAGCTGCCTCCTTGCCCTGCTGAACACACCAAATGTCAAGCAGCTCTCCTCTCACACTGTGCTCTGTTTCGAGGAGCTCTTCACTTGCTTGAACATTTGTGAAAGTACAAAAAAAAAAAAAAAAAAAAGTCCATTTTCAACTCAGGCTGTCTTATGGGTAAATATGTAATGCATGCAGGACTGATGGCAACTTTCTCATGACCGTATTTTCCTCTGATCATGCAGCTCACTCCTAGAGCCTGCTGGCAGGGTGGCTGGCTGTGGGATAGCAGACTTGGACTTTCAAAGCTAAACTTTAGAATAACAGAAAAATAAATTTCCAGGATTTAATAGCAATAAAGAAGCTGGAGTAAATGAAAAAGATCAATTTGCCAAAGTCCGGGAATGTTTCCACAGACAGATGTGAGAACAGAGAAAGCTCCCAGACTCTCCAGGAAGACAAAGAAAGTCTCATCAGCACATTTTAAGTCCGTTTTCATTCCCTATTTTCTGATATTTCCAGAGGCAGGATCAAGGATGGACTTAACTCTCCTTAGAAATCTCACAGGGCTCCATCTCTTTCTGGGGATGTGAGGATGCGAGCTCTACCTGTGCCACAGTCCTGCCACCAGAACTTCTCCGTCTCTTCCCAGACAGGAGACAACACAGCTCCCACAGCACTGCTTGTCTGCAGCTACCATAGAAGTCAATGAAGCCAGGGAAGAATCATGCTCTGGTGATGATATTCAAGAAAGAAATATCTGCATATGTACCTGCACCACAAATTTGTGCTTTGTTTCATTTTATTTTTCCCTGACAAAAATGAACCTCACGAGGAACTCTGCCCTTCTGTCTCTGCAAACTTAGGAAGAGAATGGAGAATGGACTGAGATACAGAGGTGTAATTTCAGCGCTACTACAGCTCAGTTGAGTCCCCTCTCAAGAATTTGGCCCTCCACAACATCAGGCTGAGGAACATTCCCACAACACAGCTGTAAAAGCATCGCTCCTTGTAAAGGTCCAGTTGTGCTGCAGGACAAACATACGGCTCTTGCCAGCCCATCCTCTCTTCGCTGCTACACACTCTCTGAATTTTATAGTTTGAAAATGAGGGGCATCTTACCCAATTAGGTACTCCACAGCCTAATCAGCTTCTTTTTCTACCAGGAAAATATTATGTGTTTCGACCCAGCTGTTCCCTTGTGTTGTTGTGTTGTCAGTCATATTCTGCTGGAGAGAAAAGCAATGGTGAGCCGAGGACATTCCTGCACATCTGTTAGCTGAAAGACAGCAACAGTAAAGGATTTTAGAGCAATTTCCAGAAACAATAAGAATTAGTTGCTCATCTGATACTAACAACGTGCACCTTTTCCTCTTCTTTAGCATGTCTGTCAAATAATGTAATTATTAAGGACCAACAATGTGGCTTTTTATGGGAACCAGTACCAACTACGCTGGAGTATTGCATTTTTAATTATTATGATGTTAAATTGCTTTAATTGCTGACACTCTCCTGATTCACAGAGCATTTTTATAACATTTATTAAAAAAAGGCCAAAGTTTATTTTACAATCTGCAATAAAGCAGAACACAAAAACCAGCAATTGGCTCAATGATCCCAGCACATTAGTTTTATACACAGACTGCATATTATTCTTGCTCTATAAGTGATGTGAAAAGCAAAATTGAAGTCCTGTACAAAATTTGATCATCTTACTTAATAACAACAGATGCTCAAAGTGGTGGCATTTTGAAAAGAGCTCTGTATGCTACTGGTTATTAAATGGCAGGACATTTGGCATCGTCTAGCATTATACCATTTGAAAACCATAGAGTCACATAAATAGCCGATGAGAGCTAGAAAAAAAAAAATTAGCTCCTGTCTGCATAACAAAACTCACTTCATTTAAAACACTGAAAATGGTTAGGCTGCCTTTCAAAAGAAAAGTCTGTAAAACTTATTGGAGGGAGAGCTTCCCTTTTATCTGGAAAACACAGGAAAGCAAATATGTTGGGGGGAAGAGAAGAAATGGTTCAACAGCATGACTGATCAGCCTTAACTGAGAATGCTAATGGCTTCTGCTGCTTTGTGTCAAAAGCTCAGTACAATTTGGAAAAGGCTCTGGCACAGAATTTCCTTCTTGATTTTAAAATGAAAATATTGGCAATATGTAGCCAAATTAACATAAATGCAGGACGTATCAACAACACATGGGTATCATTTTAATAGTGCAATTTCTATTCAATAAAGAAGAATCAATAAAGAGAGTGGCTTACTTTCTTCCCAGTATAAATTACGCTCACAGAGCATCCACTGCCTACATAGTTACACCATTGCTATTTGGTTAGATTCATACATACTATAAAGAGTTCTAATCAAGTTGATACACACATACAGTGTAGCTTTCTCATTTTTATTTGAGCTTAACAGTCACAATGTTGTGCATTTATCAAAGCAGAAAACACCCGCATCTATTTGCCCAATGTGTTTTATCTACATCAACTCATTCCACACATTGTTCCAAGGAAAATGAGCAGGGCTGCAAAGAAATACCTGCATCGTTCATTGACACCATTTGGAGAAAAATAAATAAAAAGAAAAAAAAGAAAAAAGAAAGAAAGAGAAAGTAATAAAAATAATAAACAAACAATCAAATAAACAAGAGTTTCTCAGAGAACTGAAGCAAAGATTTGCTGGGCTATATGAAGTGTATGGGTGCCTTGCACATGCTTTTTATGTCTACTTAATAAAATCTTGAAGATCAGGTTATTATGGAAGTGCTTATACATCCTTAAGTATGGCGTTGCAAATGGTGCTGCTATAATTAAGAGTGCATTGTTGTTTGTTTTATGCTAATCTTCCTTCAGTGTGACAGACTGTCACCTGCATGGGGGGTAACTTTCAGCACTATATTAGCCCATATGGCACAAGCTAAATTGTATCTAAGCTATGGGCTAATTATGGATGAGTTAATAAAACCAAGCAATGTCAGTCTGGCCACTTCTTCTGGTCCTCTGCCGACCCCCCAAGTGAGTTATTGCCTGCACTGTTCTCTTAAACTATTTCCATTTTTGTTCTCGACAGTTGCTGCCAAGCTTTATGTATAAGACTCTTTAATCCTTTGCCTTTCTCAATCCCATACAAGATCAGATCAAAACAATCTCTCTACATTTTTTTCCATGTGATAACTTTCCCCTGTTAATCAAGGGGTGGAGCAACCTACCAAATGATAAAAGCCCCGTGTTAAGTTTCCTGGAAGCTTATTTGCACGGCTGTGATATAACAAATCTATTTTCATATTTTCAGAAAGTAAAATATATGGATCATCTTCCCTAAGTATTGGGTGAAAGACATGAAAATGTATTCTATTAAACGAACATCCAGGTAACAGAAAACCATAGGAGTAGACAAAGATGGTAAAGGGACTTCTCATGTGTTTTAAGGTGAAGCACACACTTAAGTGCTTTTTTGGACAAAGGCCCAGCTTCTTTCCCTTCTTCAAAATGAGGGGAGGGAAGAAGAGGATACCTTACAAGCATTAATGTTCCCATATCACTCTCCCTGCTCTGCTTTGTCCCCACTTGTGCCTTTCAGTTGTCAGCCTCTGGCAGCTCCTCAGCATGCTTTGCTTCTCTGGTGTGCATGGGGCTGCACAGAGATCTCCGGTGAAGCACAGTGCTGCGGGACAGAAGATCAGTCTTTGGCCCCACGAGAAACAGAGAGAAACTGCAGAAAAATCTTATCAGTGACTGAGGAGGGGGAAGAACGGGTAAAGTAAACTGGACTTCAGTAATAGGAGAAGAATACAGAAAAAGAAAAGTGAAAATGCACTTTTTGAAAATCACTTTGTCACCTTGACTCGTGCAACAAAGAGCATCTCAGGAGCAGGCCTACAACCCACCTGTAAAGGGCAGAATTACTGAAAAACTACTTTTTTTTTTTGGTTTTAATTAAACCAAATTCAAATAAGGAATTCTCTTTTTCAACTAAAACATCATTCTAGAAGAGATGTTCATTAAACCTGGCAATCAAGTGCTTCCCCAGATGTATCGGTGTACAGACACCTCACAGCAGAAGTCACATTCAGGACATGAAACATCTCCAGAAACATCTGGCTTGTTGCACTGTCCATCCTCAACCCAAGAGAGCAAACCTTAGGACGGACTTGGTGTGGTTCTGCTCAGTCAATGCCAAGGCATCCTCTGCTGGTTTATGGGGCTTTCAGGATTTCGTTTTCTGCATCAGCCCAGGTGAGTTAGCAATAGCATAAAACAACAATAAGGTCAAGCATAAACCTCTAGAGAAAAGAAAACAGAACATTCTCTTGCCTTGTTGGAACTTCATTTCAGTCTTGTCTCCTCATCTCAAATAGAAAACACATGGAATGCACATCTTGGACTTCATTTTCTTCACAGCATTTGTGGAAAATGAAAAGGAGAGAAATTGAGAAGTGCTGAATTCGGATGTGGTAGCAGATGCTCAACACTTTGTGCTTTGGCCCCAGCTCTCCCCAGAGGGACCTTAATATCTCCCTGTGAGCAAAGGTCTGCATCATGTCAGTACACTAAAGACATTTAATAAAAACTTGCATTAAAAAAAAAAAAAAAAGACAAAAAAAAAAAGGCAGGCATAACTTCTAGGACTCAGCAACATCCTTCCAGTCTGAGCAGTCTCATTTTCTCATTTTTAGATAATGTTGTGCAGCTCCAGAAGGAAATACCACAAGGTTGCTGTGCTTCGGAGCTATTACTTCCACATTACAACTTCATACCACTGTCAATACAAGTATGCGAGAAATAAGTAGATTTCTTGTTCTTTATTTCCTGTAAGGAGCTATGCCATGTTTCACACAATGCCTTGTTAAATAAGGAATCATTGGGCAAACTGCTTTTAAAACCATCAGATGTAATGAAATGTTTTATCTGGAACTGGAATTGCTTTTCCAATTCCAACTTCTACTCTCTCTTTGGCTTTTTCTTCGTTCCCTTCTTATTTTCTTCCCTCACTTTATAGACAGTCTGCTAAGCTACTCAGACCCACAGTACTGAAAACTCTCTTTTCACTCAGTGAGTCACCCCTGGAAATGTGTTATTGCCTCAAAAATCAGGTTCAGACCTAATCACCACTTGGCCAGTACAAGGAGACAAAAGCAATATCATTTTTATTCAGGTTACTTAGCCCTTTCCCCAAGAAAAATTCTTCCCTGGACTATTCCCTCACATGAGTGAACCCAATGGCTTGAAACTGTGATCAGATTTTCCCCCTAAAAGAAGAATTTAATTAAGTGAAATTCAATTTTAATTCAAATTAATTCTGAGAAATGTTATGGTCCACGTTACCCAGATCAGCTTAAGTGGTTACAACTTTACAACTGCCCTTTCTGGCCTGATGGATCTCGGTGACTTTAAGATTCTGTTAAATTCATAGAAACACAGAATGGTTTGGGTTGGAAGGCATCTTATAGATATCTAATTCCAGCCCCCCTGCCGTGGGTAGAAACACCTCCCACTCAAACAGGTTGCTCAAAGCCCTGCCCGAACTGGCCTTGAACACTTCCAGGCATGGGGTATCCACAGCATCTGTGGGAAACTTACTTTACAGATTGGTTATGTCAGAATGGTAAAGCTTAATTCAGCCTTCAAAACCGAGCGGGTGTATTTTTGCTTGTGTTCTTTATAACACCAATGAGATTTCATATCATTACTGTTGTAAAAACACTGATAGAGGAATTACCAGGTTGTGTCTCCATTTTAAATATATGCTTCTAAAGAGTTTCTGGAGATGGTTACTTAGGTCATTAACACTGTCCCATGTATTCATTCTCTTGTTGGGTGATTCTGATCACTTGATAGCAGAATGTCACCTAAATAGCTCTTTCCAGCAATGTGGGGACTTAAGCAAGCTAGGAAAGGCAGTCGGTAACATCCTCAGTAACTGGAAAAGTCTACTTCTGCTATGCAAAACAAAACTTTATTCAGTAGGAGGATGCATGACAGCAAATGTTCTGCTGAAGACATCAGTGGTTTTGTGGCTGAATCAAATACGTTCCTGCACAAACTTTTACTGCAGCAAATGCTTTGTGAATGACCAGCTAAGCTCTGTGACATATCAAGTTTTCTAATGCAAAAATAATGTAGTACTACTTCCCTTTCAGTCTTTGTTCTTATGAATTACACTTCAGGTTGCTTTCTCCTTGGTAGTTATTCCTCTTCTGTATCACCTTATGTTTGAAGAGATCTGAAGATTAGACCACTTAACAGCACACTGTGTTCACTATACAAATTATTGATTGCCCGTTTTTAGACCATTTCTCTTACAGTCTCCTGTAGTGAATTGAGAATGGAATACGGCTGATAATATGTGCCCTTTCCTCAAGTTCAACCACCAAAATGCTTGGGTTACAATCTCACAGGATGTTTCTATCATTATCTCGCTCCCCCTAACTAATAACACTCAGGGTTTTAGAAGCAGAATAGCACTTACTGACAGCCTGAGACACTAATTATTTTTTCTATTATATCTGCATATATGAATACTGTAGTACATACTGAATTGTACACTTTCCATATTCGTTTCCATATTTATTTTATCTGAAAATAAAGTCTGAGCCTAGCTGCACAGATAGGATGAGTTTATGAACTTACCCAACCTGACATTGTTCAGACTTTTATTTCCAGAAGACTCATCGATACACTAAAATGAAGCTTACACAGAAAAACCCCTCTCTTTCAGATGTCTTGCAAGAACAGAGGGAAAAAGCCCAATACACTGTGGTCTGAGAAAAATGAGAATTTGATTCTTATTTGCATGAAAGACCTTCGATACAGCCTTCAGTACAGAAACCATTGCAGTGGAAGCTGACGCTGTTCTACATGTTTGGAAGATGATATGTTATCCCATGAACAAGCTAATGAGGCCACTTTCTCCAAATGCAAAAGGTGGAAACTTTCCAGCACGTGACCAAAGGTCTCCAGGGAGCCCAAACCACCCGCAGCTCTCTCCTGCACTTCTCACTCTCAAGGAGCCTCACTGGGTGCTGTGTATCTGCCAGACCATCCCCTCCATCCTTGCTGGGGCCCAAGAGACTCACATTTCCAAGTCCTGTGGAGGGCAAAAGGGATGGTTGGTTGTGCTTTACTATTTCTCCCATTACCACCTGGGCAGGGGGGAGCACAGAGCAGGAGGTGCTACACCTGCCAGCTCACCCTTCACCAATATGAAGACTCCCTTGGATGAGGTAAGGGACACACTGAGCAGGCTAAACACAGATAATGTGGGTTTATAGAAGAGATGGCATAACGTTAAGCTGGATTGTGTATAGTATTCTGTTTCCCAGCAGTATGAAGAATCTATTTACATAAGAGAAAGGTCCTCATTTATAGTGGAAAATTCAATCATTTGATATTCAGCAGCTGGATACTGTAAAAATCATTCTTCTTGTATCTCATATTAACTCACAGTAAGCTGATACACCTGAGCTTTTTACAACACTCGGGGTTGAGTATATATAGATTGCTCAACTTGGAAAGGTCACTCCGTGCTGTACACAGGAACCTGACCACAGTAATCTGTAAAGAGCAGATATTGTTCTCCTTGTTTGTAAAGACTTCAGGAATGTAAACAGCAGCGCTTGGGCTCTTTCTTTGGGATGTATCGAATTCGCGAGTGTTGTGCGCGGAGTTTACAAATGTAAGGCTTTGCAGTTGGTTTTGGCAAGTCTAGTCATAATCTTCAGTGAAATCAAAACACAGCAAAGATCACACTCCACATTTCTAAGACCTCATTTAATTAAAAGCTTTCGTTGGGAAGGGATAGTTCCAAGCTCTCCCCCCTTCTTTCTTTGCATACAGACATAAACATTTACCAGAACCAAACTCAGCATTGATTTTCCTTTATCCCTCGCACTCGTCTGAAGTCCCAGGAGATGAACAGATGAGGTTAAGGTTAAGAAAGTTATGCACAACAGCTCTTAACCTGATGGCTAGGAAGATAAACAACACGTTAGTATTGTTTAGGTGAACTCATCTATCAAATTACTTATCCCTGCTGGATTCAGCATGGAGCGTTCCCACTGCTAAGTGAGCACTTCACCAGTGTGTCCTCAAAAGGCTTCTTTGCAAGATTTGAATCAGACATCCATTATGGAAAAAGTACAGTTCCTTGAAGTTATGACCACCTGTTTGGACAAGGTCACCTGGCGTGAGTTATTGTCCTGTCAGACGCAGCCAAGATGCAGTTGCAAGGGCATCTAAGTAAGGTTAGAGACAGAACAAAACAAGAACAGAAATTTGTTTGATGCTATAATACTTCCCCATATTTTTTCCACTGTAAAAATTCAGATGCCCACATCGACTATCTCTTTTAAAACCTCATTAAAGTCCAAGGCTTAGCACCGATTTTTCCGCAGGTCAGACCTTCAGCTGGTGTAAATTGTCTTAGCATTGGTGACACCAGTGAAACCACACTAATATGTGTTACTGGGAAGTAACATAGCTGGATAACAGTGTCACGTTAATCACTGACAAGTTCCTGTGGTATTGATGTTTGTTCCCAGCATACATTTAGATGAGCCCTGGTCTAAAGTTGACTTTTTGGTGATAAGTTTATCAAATGCATCTTTTAAGGAAAACCCCTTAGGCAATTCAGGCAATGCAGTATTTATAGTGGCTTTATAAAGTGAATTGTGCCAATTTCAGTGACGTTATTTCCATCATGCAATTGCTTATTCTGGAAATGCAGTAAATGCTATATTTCCTCAATATGAAACTAGGAAGTATTCAAATATGAAATTCTATGCAAGCTCACCATCTTGCTCATATATTTGTTCTTCATTTGTCTATCAAAAGAAGAAAAAAAAAAAAAAAAAAGGCCTTGCTTAGTAATTTCTCTCTTTTATTTAATTATTTGCACAAATCCAGATCACTTCCTTTCTCATGTAAAGAATTTTATTTATTAAAAATATTAAAAAAAAATGTGAAGGGTTTTGTTTTCCATTCAGCCATTTGGTCCAATTCTTGTAAGATGACATTAACTCAATATCTTTCTTGTGTAAAACCAAATTAAATTGACTCAATATGCATTCCCTGAAGTCAGTTTTCTCCATGGAAGTCTCTGGAAAGCTGTGGAAGCCAATGGTAGTTTTTACTGATTTGGACCTTGGAAGACTACATTCTCGAAAAGCCTTTTGCATCACCTTTTTTTTTTTTTTTTTTTTTTTCATTCCTCATAGTCTAGCTTGGCATTTTTTTTTTACTTCTTTTATTTTTCTCTACAGATATGTTTCTGGCTACAGAACTGGTCATTAATAAAGCTTAAAACTTGAGATACTGCATTTTAACCTCATCAGAATTCTGCAGAGACAACTTGCCACTTCAGTTCTACTTCACTCTCCAAAGAAAATCAAGATAAAATATTAGCAACAGAAAACAGCTGTAGGCATCAGGGTCCATTTAATTACTGCTGCAGCTGGGGGAGCCAAATTCTGCTTTGTGAGGCACAGGCTGAGTTTTTGCCTTTTTCCCCACAGCTCCACTCTGCCCATTGCGTGCTGCCATCACTTCCACGAGTAGGTGCTAACCTCATTGCCCAGAGCATGCATGGCCCACACTTAGCAGAGTTGTGCTCATGCTGGAGAAATAGACATTATACAATGAAACAGCTGATCAGATTTCATTCCCAAAGACTGGAATTTGGGGTTGTGATCCACTGAGAACTGGATGTTTTCTGATGATCATTATCACCAGTCAAAAAGCATCAGCAGCGTTGACTTGGTTACGTAAACACCTTTTCATGTATGCAGAAGGCAACAGCTCATTTATCTAATTTTATCTTCAAGCAATATATTGAAGAACAGTTACTTCAGATTGTTCCGCTCACCACAGATCTATAAATGTGCCAGCTGAACTTCAAAATTAGCAGAGGAAATTTTACTTTCTTAGTCATTACTTGAATAACTCTCAAGTCTTTTAGTATAACAATTAGTAGAAGGGAAGTCAACAAAATATAATTTGTCAATAGAAAGGGAGAAGATTTAGAGTGAATGTCTGATAATCATACATGGAAATGTTATATGGGCTGATAATTAAGAGTCTGTAGTGGTGCTTTTTCAGTGAAAACAGTGAATGTGGAAATTATGTATAAGCACTTAACATCTTGGACAATGAAATGGGCTGATTTATCCGTCTGATTTAACCTAGGTAAGGAAAAAATGCATTTCTGAGTAATTTGTAAGGCCCAATACATCTACTTTCCTTGTCTTTATTGCAGAGCCTCAGGCAGGTGATGGCTGCAGGGAGCATGGGGACTGAGCTGGAAGCTCACACCTTGTCCTGCCTCACACAGCGACAAAAGAAAAGCCAGGAAAACTTCTGCTTTGTACATGGTACAGGGGTGTAAAACTGCTGCAAGTCAAGCATTTCCAGTATTTGATTCTTCTTTTGTTATTTCTAGTGCCATGGGAACTATCAGCATCCAGCTGCTCTTTCTGCCACCACAGATATCATCCTCCAGGCTGAGCAAAAAGCAGAGGGAAGTGCCAATCTCCTGCCCGATAAATGCATGTGCTTCTGCAAATATTACTTGAAAAGAAACTCAAATGGGGGAGAGAAGGTTTAGAGAAGATCCAGTTGGGGGGAAAGAAAACTAACCAAATCCTGCTTGCTTTCTGTAGCCAATATCACATATATCCATGAAACAAAATGGCAATGAATGAAGAAGGTTATGGAACAAAAATACATCTTTAATCTGAGAGAGCTCCTGTAAGAAGTTGTTTTTAAAAGTTCATGGTAATTTCTGTTTTCCTTTACACATATGGCTACTGTGCAGATGCTCAAGGAGAAAGAATACGGTGTGCCCGTAAAGCAACTAGCACGTTAAGCCATATTTAAAGCAAATAATAATAAAAATTCACAGTAAACCTGAAGAAGCACCACTTGATAAATTATAGCCAGAGGCTATTTGTACTATAGAAAACTTCTTTTGGAGCCTGAGAAAGCCATTTCTCTCTGCGGGAGGGCTGCTCTGTGCCAGGCGGTTCCAAACCAAATGTCCTCAAAGCTGTCAGCACAGCCCCTGGAAGAACAAACCCTGGGACAAAGGAGGTGCAGACCCCTGGCACCTCGAGCAGAGCGAAGAGTGGGGAAAGGGGACTGCAAAAGCACCTTCAAGGCCCTTATGGCCAGTGTGCAAGATAGAGAGAATTGGGGCTATTTACCTTAACTCAAGATTGACTAAGGAATGAATTTGCCTGAGATCAGGACAAGTTATGCAAAAGGCAGTTTTGACCTAGTCTTTCTCTTTCTTTAGGTCTACCATAGCAATTTGAATTTACTCAGGACTATACGATTTGGCCATTCAAAATTAAGTAGTTATTGTTGCCTAGGCACATTTGTAAAAAATAATAATTTCTCTCCAATCATCAAACAATCATTTCCTTTGGTCATATGATCATTTCTTTGACCATAAACCAAAGAAACTAAAAATCACAAAAAACACCAAAGTTAGTTGCAGAAACACCCGTCTTTGACTGTTGTAAGAATCCAGCACAAACTGAATGCCTTCAAAAAGATTGCGCCAATTCACAGTGCTGAGAATCTGCTCCATTGTGCCTAAACTCCCCTCAACATCTTGACATGCTCGGGTAGTTTAGTGTTTATTCTCTTACACTGAAAAGACTAAAATACACATTTTTCATGTGCTGTCAGCAAACTGCATTTGATTTCTCATTGGCTGAAAATATCAGCTGTGGCCGGCCGCAGAAAGGTTGTCCAGCTGCTTGGAGCCCATTTAAATATGAATTGAAACAAGAGTGTTTCATGGAAATTTGGACGCTCCTAGCTCTCACTGGCTTTGTCCGCCTGTAGATTGTTTGTCCCTCCTTTCAGTTCAATAGCTTCTTTCAAATTGTAACAAACAAGTGTGCTGGGGAATACCACAAAACAGCTCCAAAGATGTAGTGCTCTTTTATATTCCTGGGCATGTCACTTGCTAACAACCCAAACGCCTGCTCCTGCAAACTGGAACAAGGGCAAGAACTGACAAAAATCCCGCTCCTGAGGAAACAAGCAAACAAACCAACCCACCCCTCCAAACAAAGAGAAAAAAAAAAAAAAAAAGAAAAAAAAAAAAGAAAAAAGAAAAAAATATATTTCCTCAATTAGGCAGTTGAAAAAATGGCCAGAACCTGGCATCCCTTATTCATGTGTGGGCCTTGCCTTGCTTCCCTCACACGTCTGGCTCGTTTCAAATGGTTTCTGTCAAGAATAATGGCCAAGAATTGATTCTTGATCTTCCACAAGAAAAATAAGGTACAAAGTAAAGGGGATAAACTGTGCTGTACCAGCATAAAATAGTGATGATTTCATAGCAACCTTCCTGATTTGCATGAGATCATCACATTAGAATAAATTTCAAAACAGGGCACTAAAACTTCTTTTAAAGATTGGATTTTCATGGATATGTATTTTTTTAATAATTTTTACTAAAGTAAAATTCAAGCCCAAATTCAGATGACTAATGTATTGCCAGATTTGATTGGATTGCAGTCTCTGGAAATCAGCAGCAGTGCCGTGGAATTATTATTACTATTAGCATTCTTATTTTCCTAATGATCCACTATGTTTCTGCTTGAGTTACCCAGGGGAGAAATGAAACTGTAGATACAACATGAACTTTTAAATATTTTAAAAAATTGGTTGATATCACAAAGCAAATTCTCCCATTTTTTTTTTTTTTTTTTTTTTTTTTTTTTTTTTCCCTAGACTTCCTCTGCTGCTAACTGGCAATGCAGACACAGACCTGACCTCTGTGATCCAAAATTTCTCCCTTTCCAGATATAACTACATGGAAAGCTGTTTTCTCTAATGAAATCAGAAAACAGCAGTGCCAATTCCTGCATGCCCAGAACATGTTTCCTACCTTTTTCCTTTCCCTGATGGTCATGGACCTACAATAAGGGGAGGCTTATTTCTTAAATGTCATTGCTTTTGTCCCTTTAAGTTCTATTAAGATAGGTTATTGACTTTATGTATAATGAATGGCTTCCAAAGTCCTACATATTTACACGTGATAAATCCTGGTGCTGGGAAACCAACAAACTTCTGTTGTTTATCGCCCTCCCCTCCTTCCCCACCCAGGAGTAACAGAAGTCACTTGAACTAAAGCCCTACGGCTTCCTCCATAAACATGTCTGGATGTTTCTCACTTAGGTCGACGTGACAATTATTAGAACTGGCACATATAAACACAAAAAGCAAGAGGCATTAACAGGTCTATTCACTAAGGGTTCTGCACCCTTTCCACACACATACAAAAAACTTAAATAAAAGTAACATGCCTAAATTGTGTAAATGTCAAGGTTTTCTCATTCATTAATTCCCCTTTCCTTGATGTGCAGCGCTCCCAACTCTGCCTGTGCTCGACGGAGAAGTGCCGGACTGAGAAAAGGCAAGTCATCCTGGCACATTCAGCGTCTCACAAAGGATGCAGACTTTGGACTATGATCCAAAAATGCACTTATGTGCATTGCACCTATGAGGAAGCATTTGTTTGGAGCTCGTTTCCCTTCGTCCCCGTGGGGACTGACAGCAATAGCATTCACCACACAGGCCCGGGAGCAGCTTCGAAACGTCCTTCTGGTGCCCCACAGCCCCAGCCCACTGTATCTGAATGAAAGGCACAGGAAGGAGTGGAGAAAAAAGTTCCTTTTTCCCACCTTTGGACTGTGCCAGTGAGCTTCTCCCCTTGGTCATTTCAGGGCACAGTGCGTACCCACAGGAAAGAACGAGGGCTCAGTGGTGTCCCTCCCCATCAGTAAAGTCTCTTCTTGCAGAAGTAACAGCACCCCATGAGAAATGACCACTTTGGGTCACGTCTTGGCTCCCCTTCAGCACGATGAGGTGCTCCCGGGACTCCTGCTCAGAGCAGAAGACGCGGCTGGCTGTGACCTGGCAGGCTGCCGGCTTGCAGCATCGCTGGGTCCCCTTCTTTCGTGGGGGGGTGAGCTCTTTCTTCCACGCAATGTAAGGGAACATTTTATTTGTGAATGGTCTCTTTCTTCAGTGGAGTGCAGTCTCAATTGGAAAAATAATCTCTTTATGTGCTGAAAAATACCTACTGCTTTCAACCCCCCCCCAAACAATTCCTTACAGACCCTATAGAAACAAAATCCCCTCTGTGCTTGATGCCCCTGCACATTATGAGCTTAAATTCACCCAGAACGGCTGCCATGATTTCACCATCCTTGTACGACCGACAGCGAAAGAGCGAGGAAAGAAAGGAAAGGCTTGAGCCTAGCGCAGGCTGCAGTACACAAACCCAACCCCACCTCTGCCACGGTACGAACTTGCTTTCTTCCTCCCGACTTCCCCGGTCACGTAACTGGCACGTGGCACGCGGCACAGATGGCGCGCGGTGGCACGCAGAGAGCGTGCCAGCTGTCTGGCGCGGGGACACAGGTGCTGCTGCTCGCCTCCGCTGCTAACTGGAAGCCAGACCTCCAGGAGCCAGCCTCGAAGAAAAGACAAGGGACGCCGTCCGTGGCTCCAGCTCTCAGTTTTCAGATCAAGCCACGCACATGCATGGAATAAAGGATTGCAAGGCAGAATCATCTCCTGAAAGATGCTCTGTGCTATACTTAAGCTTGATGCAATCAGGTATAAGAGTTTCATTGAAGTAAACAGACAACATACGATTACGGGCTTTTTTTATGCACACAAAACATACATTCATCCGTATGACAAATAGAGAGTAACGCACGAGTTATTCAGACTCTCATTGCAGTCTGAGTTTCTAATATATCTCAACAGCAAAGACAAGTGACCACACGTACCCTTTATAGGAGTGAAATATAGAAATAGGCAAGAGAAAATCCCAGATTCATCACCCCTTTGAGTTCGCATCATCTCAATTGTGCCGTGATTTTAAAGTTAGTGATGTTTATTTTCAAACCCATGCCCCCGTAGATTAGAGGTAAGTCACTGCGGGCTATATATATCAGGTGAGTGACAGCAACGATGACATCAATAACCAACCACCGCCCATGATGTAATGCCAGTATTACAGTTTCCCATTTCCCTTTGTCACAGGAAAGCTCTATTGACAGCTGTTCCGAAACGCTGCGCTGCTGGGATGTCAAACACGCTCATTGATTAGTAATAGAGAGTTATGGAAAAGCCCTTCTGCCATCCATCAGCGCTCTCTGTTAGCAGCCCAGCCCTTGGCTCTGGGCAGCACGAGGCAGCCCCATCTCTGCAGGAAGAAGAAAAACGGGAGCTGAGGACGCCCAGCAGCCGGAGGCCAGGCGAGGCACTGTGCCCCAACCTCCTGCGGGCTATGGGATTTCGTGCTCTGGTGGCTGAGCTCTGCCAAACGTGAAGAGCAGGGGTCAGAGGAGGCATACAGGGAAAAAAAAGGGCTGAGTGAGTGGCAGTTTTACAGCAAATTGTCATCAAAGATGAGCAGCCACCAAAAATAAAAGGAGGAGGAATGGGGATGGTGGCCTGATTCTTCTTACATGGCCCATAAATATCTGGATGTCAGCTGAGCTGCGAGGAGGCTCTAGGGTTTCCCTGGGGTTATGAGATTTTGCTTGGCTTCCCTGGAAGTTCTGCCTTTCAATCAAAAACTGGTGTTTCTGCCTTGTTTCAGCCTCCATCCTTAGAATTGCTTCCTCATGCAAAGATCTGACTTTTAGAAGAACAAAGTAGCCCAAGTTACAGCAGCAGGTGCTAAGGGTGCCGTAGCAAGACCGTATTCTTTTAATTCATCAGGCAGCTGATTTGTTCCAGGCTGTTAACCTGTTCAGGACTGAAAATGTGGTTGGATAGATACATTTAACAATTCGGGCAATCCCAGGAATTAATCTAAGAAAAAAAAAGGATGCTGTGAAATGTGGCTTAGCAAACCTCATTGCACCTGAAGCAGGGTGTGGAGGTGAGGTGGCTCCCAACCTGTCTGCTCCTCACAAGGCTGAACAAGGCGATCGATAATCCACCACCTGCGACTGGAGCGAAGCCACCAACGCCACCACAAGGAGGACTTCACTGAGTATTTTCTAAATTAGATTTCTGGGGGTCAGTGGTCAGTCCTCACCACACAGATACCTGGTGAGAATAAAGGTGCTGCAACTTCACCGCCCTGTGCCACCCTGGCACGGCAGCATTCACAGCAAGCGGCAGCAGCGGCACGCCTCCAGCTGAAGCGCTGCTACGGCAGAGGAACAACATGCGGCCTGATCAAGTGCTTCATGTAGTCTCTCTTGGCTGCTCGACGCAATACCTCCTTTGTTTTGCTCCTAGCAGAGCTATTTATATCGCACGCTGAACTGAAAGGCAAGCTTCCAAAGGTTTGCATTTTAGGGTTAGTTTGGGCATGTAACCAAAACCTCTGGATGCTAAACTCTCCAAACCACCAGGGTTTGCAGAATTAGGCTAGAAATCACACACAAATGGGCTTTCTCCAAAATAATTTTTGCACTCCATTTGTAACTGAACCACTCTCTTGACATGTTTTTTATATTTTCCTATCAAGATCTAACCATATGAAAGCATTGAATTCTGAGTAAGAAGATTAAAAAAAAAAAAAAAAAAAAAAAAAAAAAAAAAAGTAAACATTGCCTAACTTGCCTGGAAATAAAGTGCAAGAAATAACATTTCCTTGCATTGCAGCGAAGAGAATCTGTCCTTTGCTCAGGATTACAGTGTTGGGTCTGATGGAAAGGTATCAAAATAGATTTAATTTTAATTAAAAAGATTAGAGAAGTATTAATATCAGAGGGCATCCTCCTGGAAAGAAGAGAAAAGGGAGCCAAGCCAAAAAAAGCAGCACGGCTGTTTTGTTCTGGGAGCTTCTGTGCTCTGCATGCCCAGAGGTGCTCTGAGGTCCCTGTGGGCCAGAGCACATCCTGCCCCACCCAAGGAGCCCTTGGCATGGGTGCCAAAGGAGCCGGAGCTCACATTCCCAGCTTATTTTGGGCTCAAAGACCTGACGTTCCACTCGGACCAATCCATCTTCATCGACGGAGCGGGGAGAGCGATTTTGCCAGCAGGGACTGGGTCCTCCAATGCAAAACTGCGCGGCGCTGTTGAATTCGGTGCCATGGGCCACACGTGCCAAGTGACCCCCAAGCCAACTCGCAGGCAGCCGCTAGCAGCCAGCAGCTCCGCGGCTTCCAGGCACCACCGCGTCACTTCCCTGCCGGCACACAGCCCCTGCCGAAACCCGCTTCTGGCACCGCAAGGACGGCTAGCACCATCCAGGTTGTGTTTTGAATATTTGTGTCTTCTGTTGGGAGGGTGGAAGTATTTAGGAGGTGTCTTTGGGGGCATTGCAGTATGTTTCTTTTGCCATTCTGCCCCCTTTGCAGCTGTTCCAGACAGAAGACAGAGCAAGCACCCTTCTGGAAAGCAAATATCATTTAAAAATAAACAGGTTAAAATGTTATTGAATTGCTATAATTCTGAAGATTGTACCTATTTTGGGGAAAAAAAAACAAACAAACAAACAAAAAAAAAACACTACAATTATTATAAGAGCAAAAGTCATTTCAATAAGTTTTTCTTTTCTTCAATTAGTAAAAAGTATGTGAAAATGATGATGACTTTCTCTCCTAAGATTTTTCAAATTAGGATGCTGATTGAAACCAACCCTTTCCCGTGCGCTGTTCCCTTTTGAATGAATCAGCATTTTCCCCAAGTGAAGGTTTCATTAAATATTTGTCAGTCAGATTTAACCTGAAACGCCATGAAGACCTACCATACAGCACGTGTAGATGCTGATGCATCTGTATAGCCAGCGATGTCCTTTCAGCCAGCAATTTGCCCAGCAGGCAGCTGTAATCCAGTTGTCAGATTTTTCTCCCACCAGTGTCTTTCACGCTTGTGCCTCATCCCACAAAACCCCTCCTTTTCTGTCTGCTATGAAGACCTAGATGCAAGAATTATGAGTTGCAACTCTTAGACAAGATACAGATGTACGTTAGGCCACTGCACCTGTCCTCCTTATGAAAGATGAAGCCCCATTGTACATATTTAGCCTTGATTTAGTTAAAATTTCAAGTGAAAGACAAAATGCCTCATGTCTTCTTAAATAATAGATACAACCAAAGCAATTTCCAGTAATAGAGAACTGCGTTACTTTTAAATCAAACTCTCTATTGCTTCTTATTTTAAATTACAGATGATGTGTGCTATCCCAATATGTCACATCGAAATGCAGCAGTTCTGCAAGAGCACGTATTTTTAAAAAAAAACCCTGAGAAACATCTTGTAATATTCATGCAGTAATGCTGTCTTTTTAAAGTTGCCCTGACTGTGTATTTTAAAGCATTATTTCCAATGCCCTTGCTACCTCATTTGTAAAACAAATCCGCAGTCCCGAACAAATCCGAAGGTGGACATATGTGTCCTTGTCTAGTTACTAATGTCCACTATTCCCGTGTATTACAGTGGTTTATCAGCTTCCTCCTTTAAAGAATTTGACAGGAGTTTTTTGCCTTTGGCAATCCAGTTGCAGTCTCATTCTACATCTGTTTTGATTGTCAACCTAATTCTGAGAGCAGTCAAAAACCTAGTCAGATCTCCCATGAATATCTTGGCAGGTTATGGCTTATTTAGGCTACAAGTAGCTCTCCTGGAACAGCATCCAAATATACTGCAGATTGACTCGCACGAATATAAATCCCTCAGCGTTTACAATACCTTCCCGCAAACAATTACTAAAATGCCTCATTGAGCAAGGATGCGAGAGCAGCCTGCAGCACCCCAGCCCGTGCCCCACGTGCTCACGGGCAGCGTCCCGGCCGCGGGCGAGCCCCACCGCACGCGGGCGGCGCTGCTCCAGCTGCAGCGGCAGCAGCAAGGTGAAGCGCGGGAGCTCTTCGGGGAGGGGAGAGCAAATTAAAGCTCACTGCAGGAAAGTTGTGCCCCTGGCACTCTGCTCATGCAACAGCTGCAGATACAACAACTATCATCTGACATTCTGACATATACGTTGAGCAAAGCAGCAAGCGAGCCAATGCCTACACAATATCGCGCAGGGCTCCAAGTCCCAGCCTTGAGCAAAACAGGTGTATGACATCCTGTTGCTAGTCTTCAGAGGTTATGGGTACGAGGAGAGACATCTGAGAGAGGAGCAGATGAAAATAACAAAGAAGGTTAAGGCTCGGGTTGACAAGCTCATTGATAATATTTTAGATGGAACAGACCTGCACGTTGACTACAAATTGCTCCTAATGTCTCTTGTAGACTGCAGGCCACAGTCAAAGTGAAAATGGGCTCATTCATTATTTGAGGCAAGCAAATTTCTGCGAAAAGGAACCACCGTGACCCAGAAGACTCCAGATGTCCTCCAGGGCCTGGGCTGCAAAGCTGTCTTGGTGCCAAAACAACGGCGATATGTTGTATGGCCGCGGCCGGTGCAGTTAGATGGAAATAAACCCGAGCGGTGAAATCCTTTAGCAAATATTTTTGAATTTGGTGGAAAATCCTGTTGCAGCATTTTGCTTTTTAATGTTCTGAGACTAATTGATTATCTAATAGAAGGCAAGTGCATTGCCAGGAAAGGCATTACTCTCGTGTCAGCATCCAGTGCATGGCTCTTTGTGAAATCTAACAGGAAAAAAAAAATATTTCCAATAAGAAATTTAAACCAAATCTTCTTTTTTTTTTTTTTTTTTTTTCCATTATGCAAATTATGGCCCAGAAACAATATCAACTGCCATTCCTCGAAGTTCATTACTTCAAGTCACATAGCTCCCTTGGCTAATCAGCCTTCACTAAGTTGCCTTATTTTGGGGAGAGAAAACACGTATTAAAGTGAGACCATGTCTACATAAAAGATGCTCGGAAGAGCACTGCTGGATATTAAAGTTAGCATCTGCTATTGTCTGGTTAACAATTGGCAATTACCATTAGTTTCCACTGTGGCTGATGGAGTCACAGATGGCTGATTGAGCCAAGTAAGTGCACTTATTCCTATTCAGGGGTATGGTATAGCAGGAGAATAGTTACGCCAACATCATATGCAAACCAGACAAAAAGTCACGAGGCATCGGTTTCAGCTTGTCTGAGTTGTTTGAGACCAGTGCATTTTAATCCCAAGAGATGCTGTGAAAGACTGTAAAAACTCAACAACTGTCTATCAGACTGCGGTGAGGGGTTATTACAGCACAGTGAAACCTGTGGTGACCTGCAGAGGTACCACTATCATTGCAGGTAAAGCTGCTGGAAAAAATTTGGGTCATTTCTTTTCTTTTTTAATAAAAATGGCTTGCACTCTAATATATTAAAAAGATTTCAAAAATCATATCATCTTCAGTGGCAAATGTTATCCACTTGGTTTGCATGCCTTTAATCAGGGATTTAATAAGTAGACAACTGTTTTAACACAGCCGTTCTCCCCATGAATATCATACACCTCAGTTTGATTTAACTCCTATAGTTACTAATACATTGTGCCATTCAGTAATGGGACTTTTATGATTTAAGTAATTGTGTGCTTTAAAGGTATTAAATTAAAAAGGCCCAATGCACCTGCATGCCACATTTCTGTGTTTCTGACACTACACCCATTGCACCTTTTTCTTCTGACTCCATCCTGTGCATTGTCACCATCTTCTCAGTTCAGTGCCAGGGAGGG
Source organism: Aythya marila (assembly GCF_965140915.1). Classification (NCBI taxonomy): domain Eukaryota; kingdom Metazoa; phylum Chordata; class Aves; order Anseriformes; family Anatidae; genus Aythya; species Aythya marila. The sequence goes on from NC_139048.1 coordinate 2,298,877, forward strand.
ATCAGCCTTGCCTTCTCTGCCCAGACCTGGTTTAACACACAGTCGAAGCTTAAAGACCCCAAAATATTGAAAGACAGCCAGTTCTGAGCACAGCCAGTGGGCACCTCCGACCCCTTGCAGTGTCCAGTATTTCTATCCTGGGTGGCATTGCTGGTCCCATCACTGTGGGATCCCAGCTTTGCCAACCTTCCATGTGTAAATCAATCAGAGCTATTCATAATCTCTGTAATTCTGTATCCTTTGCTTATCTGCCCTGAAACAATGATTTGGGGATTATGATCAATGTCCCTAAGTGAGCACAGGAAGGGATTGCCCGAGCAGGGAACTGCTGCGGCCAACAGAGAGTAGCCAGGCTGGGGCTGCTCCCACTGAACGGCACTCAGCCATTGCAGGAGACTTTGGATCAGGCCCTGAGTAAATCCCAGGAGTATTTTGCTCAGAAAAAAATGTTCCTAGATAAAGCTGCCATGTGTGCCATGAGGCACGGGATGTTATTGAACGTGAAGATGCGCAGAGCTGGAACTGGTAATCAAACCCAGGGAAAATCATTTGCCTTAATGCTCATTTCTGGTGTGCATTTTAAAACCACCCTTGCAAGTCAGTTCACAAAAAGAAGCATTGTTATTTCCAGCAAAATACTGGCCAGGGTGTGTCTGCAGCCTGTGGTGTGCAGGAGGGGCTGGAGGAGGACACCTTGCTCTGCTCTCAGCATGGGGCCAGCACATGGTGCCCAGCACACGGGCCCACGAGGAACGAGCTCGGTGCTCTCTGCTCAGTGCCTGGGCTTGCCCGCAGCACAAACCTGCCCTGATTTGGCAGAGAGCTCAATGTTTGCTTACAAGAGCGAGCGGAGAACAGGTCCGAGAGGATTTCCTCGCCTCAGCGCTGGCTCTCCTGTGCCTGCCCTCGCTGGCCCTGCGGGCAGCCGCCGTCCCCATACTCGCCACCTCCACGGCACTGCACTCGCCACCGAGAAGAATCCCCAAAGCAGGCTCACTGTCGAGCTATCCCTCACGTTTCTGAGGACTACTGCCAAGCTAACACACAGATGATTTTTCTTGGCATCTTTATTTTTCAATGATGTTTTTTCAACGCTTAGCATTAAGCTGAAATATTGTTTGCCAGGGATCACTGCCCATCAGGTGCTTTATTACAGATGAAATTAGATTTCTTTACAGTTGCACTGGAAGAGTAGAGAGAGATAATGGGAATAGCTTTTTAAAACTGACAGTCATTTCAGCAAAGCAGGGAACAAATATCCCCCCAAAATCAAAGCCTCCCTCTTACCAAATCAAAACTGGGTTAAAAAAAAAATAAAATTCAAAATAATAATAATTAAAAAAAAAAAAAAAAGGAAACAGAAGAAAAAATATATATTGAGCAAAGTGCATTTATAGTGCTGAGAACATTTTTTTTTTTTTTTTTTCCAGCATGGATGTTTTTAGTCCTACAGATTTAAATATCGGTTTGCTTGTTTTCACTCAGAGGGCGATAGTCAAAACCCCACAGCTGTCAGCGAGGGGATGTTCCCGAGGAATATCTTCCCTGGGGGAAAAACAAAGCCAAAGGTAAGTTTTGGAAGCATTTTGTGCCAGGGAGACAAAGCGCGGTGCTGCAGCGATACCCGGCGCTGGCAGCTTTCCACGCCGATGCAGCCGCGGCGCTCGGCTGCTGCGGCGGCTGGGTGCTGCTGTGCATGCGGCTTCTGTGCAGAGAAGGCACAATAAAGCAAATATTGGCTCTTCCACAAAACGTGTTAACTTCGGGAGATGACAGGCAGTTTCACAACAAGTGCATGCCTTCAAACGGGGAGATTTATTTTCAAAGGAAACTCCTTTTTCCTTTTTCCTCTTTCTCACATCTGAAAGTCGCTTTGAAAGGTTTCCGTGAGGGCTGGGGTTTGGGGGGCGAGGGGGAGGATTTTATTTTTTTGGCTTCCGATCCACTAAAGAAGCCTGCATTTTGCACCTGCATAATGCTAAAGGCAGAGGCTGGATAAAGCTGTAAATTGTTTAACAGCCAATCTGGAGAAGGAGCAGTGCTCAAAAACATAATACCTCTGGAAGGCTGGAGGCAAGATTCATTTAAACGGTTTTCACTGTCATCGATGTCACCAATTTGAAGCTTGTCTTGTTTACCGGATGAAGGTTTCACACTGTGTCAATGTTCTGCCAGGATTCGGCATTAAAATGAGCAGTTAGTACAAGTCAGCCATAAACATGGCAGATCTGTTAGACTGGCAGAAGCCACTGCGAGCTCCCTGGTGCAGCTTTTAAGCACTTGGCATGCTGCTAGCTCAAACTGGAGAGGGGGCTGTGTGCATCATTTGGGCCTGAGTGCAATGCACTTGAAATAATTACTTTAATCAGCAAAAGTTAATTACTTTAAATCATAAATTAATGGTGGAGCATTTGGCAGAGCCTGATGTGTGTGGCGAAGCTGTCAAGCAAAAATCACAGGTGAACCTGCGACCCCTTCTCAATATCACTGGATGAAAGAAAGGCGCTCACCTACTGTGCGTGCCACTTCTGCCGCATTAAAAAGAACTCTTTGTAACAGGAGAACAGCCACCTTAAACTGTCACCTATAAAAAAGGGACTATAAACAAGCAGATTGCTGCTAAGCAGGTGCTGCTGGAGGAGTTGGCCCTTGATAATAATAAGATCTTAAAATGGCATCTGCCTTTATTTTATAGCACAATTGGAAAGATGGTTAAAAGTAATAAACCCAGCTGATATGTTTTATGAGTTAGTAGTTAGCGGTGTTTGCTGGGGATGAACCAAAGATTTTGGGGGGAGACACAGAAGACTGGGGAGGGCATGACTAAAGGCACCGGGCTGTGCATCTGAGCACACGCGTGCCCGGGAAGCCGCTCAGGTAGCGGGGAGCACAGTGGTGTTGGTGATACATGCGGTGCTCCCGCAGCCCTGCACTCCTTAGGCTGTGTTTCCTACCTCACCTGGCAGGCAGCTGATAATTCCAGGCTATACCTTCAAAGAGCCTTGGAAAGCAGTGAAGATCTGTACCGTACAAACACATCCTTCGTGGCTGTTTGCCTTAAAGAGCAGCCCGCAGTTGGCTTCGCCGTGCTTTACGTCACTGCTTAGGAAGACGATACACATTTTATTGCAAAGCATCTGGCGTAGTAACCCATAAACAAGTTTCTGTTTATAATAACTTTAAGAAGTTGTAAACAAAAATGAAAAGATAAGGCAAAACAACCTAACCACAATGCCCAGCTCTGAGAATTAATGTGACAGTAATTTCTGAAATGCAAAAGAGAAGGGGAAAAGAACACCAGAACAGTGAAGTTTGACAAAATAATCTCAGAATTTATAAAGCAATTATAAGGTTAAATCAATAAAAAGAAATAATACTGTGTTTCATTTGGGGCAAAGGGAGGATGTTTAGGACTAAGGTCATGAGCATATTCATGGCTGAGACCATCTATATATTTAATATGCACATTAAATATTAACACATATACTAACTTATGTACGTTGAATTTAATTCATTCTCTAAATTAACTTTAATTACAGAATGGGATTGTTTCAAAGGAGGAAAAGAGTCTTGGGTACCTCAATACTCTTAAATTTTTCAGGCTGATCCAGCAATTCCAGAGTCACAAGGGCAGCACATCAAGCACACACTGAATCTCTGTGACGGCTGGTCTGGAGGTTGTCTTCACCAACTAAATAGACAACAAAAGTGAAAACATGTTAGAGAGACTGCATTCAGTCCTACACAGTATTTCTGCAAAACACGGGTCGTTTTATTTTTTTTCAACCTCCTTCCCCATACAAGGTGTTGAAGGGGTGAGTTCAGGGGGCTGGTAGCGCTTCTGGTGCCACTGGATCAGGTGAAGTCCCCTGGAAGGTGGCTCAGGCCCCCCAGCCACCCATCCCACCACAGCCCCATCTCCCACAGCCAGTCCACAGTGTCCCATGGGCTTGGGTTGGGACCCATGGTGCAGAGCAGCCACCTGAAGCCAGACGGAGGAACTGCAGCTTCACCATGCTCCATTCCACTGAGTGCACTTCAAGCATTTTTCAAATCTCTACTCTTATTTTTTATTTTTTTATTATATATATATATATATATTAATTTTTTTTCAGCTTGGAGTTAGGGCTGCTGTGCTACCTCTTTCTGGCAGCACTTAACGGTGCAAAAAGGCTGATTTTCAGATTCTGGAAGTGCTCTGTTTGCCCTAAAGTACACCCTACTTTTGGTCTGGAGGTTTACTGCAGTTTTATTCCTCTCCGGCATGGAAGAGGAACCGTCAGGAACTTCTGGTGCCAACAGTGCTGTTGAAAACTGTCAATTTAAGCTGTGCTGAGGTTTGCTCCCAAGCTCAATAATTCAAAAGTGTTCAAATGAGCTCCACATTGACAGCATTATTGGTGCCCCTCCTAATCTTACCAAACACACTAACCTACAGAACAGCATTTTGATTAAATTCTTCAACTTTCCATGATCCTAAACACTGTTTTATGCATGACCTTGAATGCACATAACCAGAAATTTTCAATTCACAGAGACCTTCTCTTTGCAAAATATGGTAAGCGCATCAGGAGCGGATGTCTAAGTAACAGTAACAAAATTTAATCAAAGATTGCCGTGGACAACTGCAGAAAGTCAGGCTCTCCCTCAGCAATATAACTTGCCAGAATGCTTATTGCAGAGGTTGCCAGATAGGTGACTGAGTACAGAGGCTGAAATTACTTCCCTGGGCTTTCCTTTGTTCCGTGGAGGTGCTGAAGTTTGCAATACCGCTATTTATTATCGGTGTCCTTCTAGTCCACAATGGTTCAGGTCAGGCATGGTGGTGCACGGGGTCGGGACCTCCACTGGTGCCAAGGAGTAAACGTCCCCTTGAACAGCCCAAAAAGAGGATGCTGAGGTCTGGGCTCATGTCCCCAGAGGGAACGCTGCACAGACAAGTAGGGCACAGGGAAGAAGAGGGGCACGGCACATGTGGGTCTTCTCAGGTTTTCCCCAGGTAATGCAGGCCTCCAGGGAGCTCTACGAGCAGGTCACTCTCATCAGCATTACTGCCAACCTCCCCATGTTAAAAATGAGGGAAGCTCACTCATTGAACCAACTACCCGTACTTCATGGCAAGCCCCGAAGCCATCTGCGCCAGGGGTGCCTTGGATGCCACAAGGACCGCAGCTTGCCTCACCACCTCCTCCTGGGACCTTCCCGAGCCCAGCTCCGTCAGTTTTTCCATCCCTAGGATGCTATTGTCCCAAAACACCAAGCGTGGTCTGGAAGGTGTTAGCAAATACATGAGAATTTTGATTTCTTTATGAGCTATTCAACACATAAAATCGCTCATGCTCTGCAAGAAGCTAGTCTGCTCATCTGGCAGGCAAAATCCCCCACAAGTTCAGGATTCAAATGCCGTTTTGCACAACGAGCTAACATGCAACAGTTTGCATTGCAGGGCTTCTGCTGGCTGCCCCCAGCCCCTGCCCCATGCCCATTTTCCCAGGCATGCCAGGATGCTCCACCACAGCGAGGAGCACCCAAAGCATGCGGCCAGCGCACACCATCAGCAGCAGCAGCCTGGGATAGGGAACAGGGAACTTCAGGCTTCCCCTGCATATCTATTCAGGAAGCACTGGCTGTTTCATATAGAAGCCACTTCTTTATTAGTATTCTACCCAAAACGGGCAGTGAGGCAACTTGATGCTAAGAAAGAATGGACTTAACAGAGCATTCATTTTTTTCTATTATTTTTTTTTCCTCGGCACCTAGGCTGTTTCAAATTAAAGAGAATCCGGCTTCAGGAGGCAGTGCTATTTTAATCATTCCAATGTGTCCAGTACGGGAGATGAACTCAAAAGGTGAATATTAAAAGTAGTTGTGGAATTCAGTCATTTCACGAATGAACACATAATAGCCAAAGGCAAAACCGGAAGGCAACTTCACTTCCAATCAGTGTTTTCATTTTATTGAAACCAGATTGGAATTCCTGGAAAGAAGCCTACATATCACATCTTTAATACTAATTTTCATATACTCCAGTAAAACTGTCAGGGTGAATCAGTTGCTGAAGAAAGCTTCCTGTATAATTTACAGATGTACCTCCCTGTAGCCTGCTATTTCGTCCTGGATCAGAAACGTGGTTTTGATCACGCTCACAGATTTCCTCTCACCTGTACAGGTTTTCGTTGGCTCTAATTTGATTATTAAAATTGGACTTTTTATGGCAGAGCTGGTGATAAAAGTAAGCCAACTGTGGGATACTCAGCAAGGCGTTACTTTATGTACATGTATACACACACACACACGGATCTATCAGCAGGAATGCATGCCTGTACACAGAACTATCCCACAGATCCTTCTTTTTAGAATGAAACAACGCTCACAAACCAAACCACGCCGTCTATTCGGTGCAAATATCTTCATCTCTCCAAAACATCAAAGAATCAATAAGCGGCAGAGGATTTCCAAGCAGAGATAAATATAGCTCTTGGATGATTACCCTAAGAGTATTTTCCCTAAGCCCTGTGCTGTGTTTGAAGTGGGGTCCGGTGAGGCTGCACGGCCTCTGCCGCCACTCGGCTTTGCACTGATAGCCGCTCTTTGTGTCGTGGTTCCCTGCGGGCTGCCGGGATGGCTTGCCAAAATCCTTCCTGAAGCAGGCAGGAGAAAGAGGAGCGAGCTCCCTGTGTTTTCATTCCCCTGGTGTGGACAGAGGGACACATGGGTGGCTTTGCAGGAAGAGGTGTTGGAGTCGTAGTACTCCTGCACCGCTCGGCTTTGGGGAGTGTCAGCACTTCCATTAAAGCTCCATTAGTCTGGGGTTTATAACTCATCTGTAAAAATTTGCTCAGGCTGCAGGAATTTGGCAAACAAGGAGTGCGTGGTGGATTTTCTTTTTTCGCAGCTCCCCTCCCCAGTTGTTAAAAAAACATGGTTTGGCTGCTTTTTAAGCATCTTTTGACACATGTATAAAATGTTTATTAGTTTTAGACATTTCGGTGCTTGTAAAACTCAAAATTATCTTCATTATAAAAAAATGAAATTTAAGGAAGCTGGAGGGCATCTCTGGAGACTTCGATTCAAATCCTGATGAGGCCACAAGTATAAATAAGAGCTTACTTGTTTCAGACTAGCCTCTTTTCACATGCTTGACAAAACCAGAGTGCTGCTCTGGCACGAGGGCGAGCACGGGCAGGAGATGGTGCCATCTCAGCTCGCTTTGCATTTGGCAAAAGAGCCCATTGTCCAGCCAAAGGCAGGAGAAAATCTAAGCAGAACTGAGCATTGAAATCCAGTGTTAAATATTGTGTGTTATCCTGTAACCATCTAACTGTGGGGGAGGGAGGAGAGAAAGTGAAGGAAAAAAAAAAAAAATAGAGGAACCAGTGTTTGAACAGCCAAGTATCACATACAATGTGTTCCTCTAGCCAAAACCTCATTTTGGCTTTTTTGGGGATGAGAAAATGTTATGTTGTCACACAGTGAGGAAGATAATGCCCTGGCTGGACCCAGCTCCCTGCACCTTAACACAGCAGGATGCTCTCGTCCCTGCCTAACCCTACACATCTGAACAGCTCCCATAAAAGTCAGAACTTCACCGAGACCACTCATCACACCACATCTGGAAGGCGGAGCAGGAGAACATGCTATGTAGGTCTCCAAATTTCACTCCTAAGACAGCAACAAAATCTGCAAGGCAGTTTTAATGTGCTTGGCAGTGATCAGCGGTGATACACTGCAATGTGCATACACCAACCCCCTTTGACTTTAAGTTCTGTCAGTACCATCTAGTTCATTGTGTGATTTTTTAATTTTATTTTCCAAATATAGGGTGATTTTCTTCTTTTCAATTAAAAAAAAAAAATAGTGCTTTAAAAATGTATCACGACAAGGCTGGATAGCAAAGTGGGTTAATGCACAAGCAATGCCCCTCCAGAGGCTTAGTTTCAGAGCTGGCTTAGGGGTCTGCCTATCATGTCACGGAGTCAATCCTCGCTGCCACAAACGGCAGCGGCTGGAAGTGGACAGCCCAGTGCCAGGATGAAAGAACGGGTCACCGCAGGTCAGAGCTGCAGCAACATGTAAGAAAGGAGGGCAGAAATTGTATAAATTCTGAATGTCCAAATCCGATTCAGCCACTTCTTTAGCTTGCAGATACATACAGCAAAGTCTATCCATAAGAAGTATACCAAAGAGGAGGAGGGGGACTGTTTGTTTGACATACCAATGGAGTTGTAATTTTGCAAACCCATATTTAAGTGTATTCATAATCAGCAAAGCATGTAAACATAACCCAAGCTTCAAGGCTATCTTAAGCACATAGCTGAACAAAGGCCTAAATTTGATAACACTTACAAATATATAAACGTTTCAATGTTTATGTTACAAAATTAACTTTGCACTCCAAATTAATGGGTTGCATTTCATCTAGACAGAAGAAAATGATTCAAACTTGCAGCAATTTCAAAAGCAGCATTTTCCATAGTGTTTTTGCTAAGCAAGCTGGTAACACTCCGTATCTTAACCTCTCTTTCCTCTTCTTTTATGTAGAAGCTATCAAGATGGAAATACTGAATCCCTGACAACAAGTTTTCCAAGTTGGTCTTTTTGTCTTAGTGCCTTATATCTAAAGAAGATATAGAAGATATAGATATAAAATATAGAAGATATATCTAAATTAGATATATCTAAATATCTAAGCTAGATATATCTAATTTATATATATCTAATTTTTATATAGATAGATAGATAGATATAATTTAGATATATCTTCTTATATCTAAAGAAGATATATTTAGAGGGCATCTTCCAGGCATCTTCCCAACTGTTGCAGGGTTATTCTGTAAAAAGTCCAAACCTAGCCCATTTTCCCTATTCACACATCCAACTATAATATCCAGCCTGCATCAACCATGTACTGTCTTCTGTGTTATTGTCACCTCTGTGAACAGCTTTTTCTCGGAAGCTTCAGTCCCTCTGAATGCGTGGAGATTTGGCACCTCCAGGATCAATGTTGTAGCAACATAATCTTTGAGCAACTCTCGGTGTATGGATGAAAGTTAGAATAAAAGCATTGACGGTACATAAGCAAAAGCCCCACCAAAACCGAATACTTCAAAACGCACAGATGCCTTAAACCACAGAAAGAATAAATGTTAGTTTGTGTGTATGAAATGCAATTTAAACTATCTTGTTTCCCAAACTATTCATCGCAAATAGGCTACTGGAAAGACGACTCCGTATTTGCTCCCTTTGCATGTTTTTTCCTATGCATCCATTGTAGACCCCATAACAGTCTACAAGACAGTACTGGTCTGTATGGGCTGCCCCTCTGACCTCATAGGACAGCTCTTTCCTCTGCAGTTTTGCTCAATTATATTACAGAACAAAAGGTGTCATAATTACTTCTAGTGGAAAAAAAAAAAAAAAAAAAAAAAAAAAAAAAAAAAGGTTTTTTATCTTCTTCAGTAAAATTTACAAAAAGCAACATGCAACTTTTTTATGTGCATGATACTGAATCAGTAGTGACCAGCACACAGACCCCTGGGGAAGGCAGAGACATCCCCATTAGCAATCCAAGGGCATTTGGTGCAGCATAGCCCTAAACACCTTCTGATGTAGCTCTTCCATGCTGGGAGGATAAAAGAAGACAGACAGAATATTCCTGCTTAATAATGTGGAGACTATAAAAACAAAACACAGTGATATCAGAAGTTTAACATAAGTCTCTAAGCCATAACATTCACAATAATCCTTCTTACAGTATATCTGTTTCACCGACTCATAAGAAAACTTCAGGACCTGAGTGTGAAGTCCCCAGTAGAGTCTCAGACCTATTAGTCAGGTCGTTTTGTCCAGGCATCACATATTTGACATGCACTTTAAATCTGCCTTGGGGACAGTCTCATTAACTGTCTTAGACTCATGAACCTGGAAATAAGATGATCAAGTGAGTATTGACCTGTTGCCTCGGTGGTGACAAACTCCATGCACCAAATTGGATCAGGAAGGTGGTTTCAGTGAAACAGTTTAGGTACAGCATCACCATGAGCAGATCTCCTTTGCACTGATTAGTAGGGCGTAAAACTCACAGACCCAAAGGAAGCTTTCAGAAGCTTTCTTGTCTCCCTTCCTCATTTAGGCTAGCAGAGGCTGCCCTCGTCCTCTGGAAACACGAGGCATGTAGGACCCCTTCCAGTCATACCACAGAACAGTATTTCTCATTACTGGTTGAGCTGACTCTTTCATTTTGATGACAAAAAGCCATGCAGTCAGGTCGTGGTACCAGAGAGGGATTTTTTTTCCACACAAATTCCTAATTGAAGGGGATCGTGGATGCAGGACCAACATGGAAGCCTTTATCATTATGTGCCCAAGACCAAGTCTGCTTAAACTGACTAAAATGTTAATCTAATGGGATAGTCTGGAAATGACTCCCCTCTGACACAGCTGGGGAACATGTAAGCTCCAGTCCCATCAGGGAGAAGCCCATGGCAAAAAATAAAAATAAAAATAATAAAAATAATAAAAAAAATAAATAAAAATAAAAATAAAAAGTCCAACCTTTCCCATAGCTCATACTCCTCAGATAAGGAGAGATGAGCAGAAAGAAGTACACGAATAGAGAAAAAAAAAATAAAAACACACACAAAATAAAGCACAATGACAGATTCCCTTTGATGGGAGTGGCCAAGGAACCCAAACCCGAAACAGACTGAGAAGCACCTTGAGAACTAATGTCCAAGATTTCATTTGAGTGTCAAAGTTCATAATGGCCAAAAGGATGGATCCCAGGAGTAATTTTTCGGTAGTTCCTGAGCATAAAGCAAAGATAAGACTTTGTATCCCAAGGTACAAGCCTTTAATATTTACTGATCAAACTGAGGACTCCACATTCCTGCCAGAGAAGCAGAGCAGCAGACCTCTAACCTCCAGTGTAATTTTATCACTGTGGAAACCTGTATTCCACCAGACAAGGCTTCCTGCAGAAATCAAAGAGCTGTCATTTTCTTGGAGGCTCTCAAAGCAGAACCAAAGACCTCTTCGGAGGGGAGGGGCTGGGTGGAGAGGGGGAACGGCAATCATGTTTTTGAGGGAAGCAAAGTTAGAACAAACAAACAGGAATTTCCTAGCTGGGTCCTTATTCCAAGCCACGACTCAGGCCTGCATTTCAGGAGTAGTGAAGAAAAAAGACCCATTTCTGCGGCTTGCCTGGGAGGGGAGGATGACAGCAGGCCTGAAGTGCCTGACAATGCAGTAGGCCAGAAGTGCATGGCAGTGAAGTATCACAGCACCTGGTACAGCAGTGGCTGTCCTCCTGCCCCTGTACTGGTACACTGAGCACACCGTTAAGTGGGCAGAAAGCAGCTGCAGAGGCCACAGCCCCAGCTCGGCCCAGGAGGAGGTGATGCAATGGCACAGAAGGACATGAGCTGCCTTCCACGGAAAGCAGTAGGGAGACCTCTTCCTAGCAGGGAAAGGTCCTACACGAGGGGGACACATTCCTGTGCCTGCCTCTGGCCTGCACTTTTGGGCACTGAGAGGATTTGGCCACAAGGTCCCCATCACAGAGGACAGGGACACCAGAAGGGGACAGCAGGCTGCACCGCTGCTACCTTCACCGTGTCTTTCAGTGTCATTTGCAAACCTCAGGAGCTGCTTTTTAAAATTACAACCATTTTTGCCTGCCTTAATTTTGGTTCCCAGTGCCTTGAACAAGCTAGCCTGGGGCTGGCAGCCAACACTGTGCCTTTTGGAGTGGATGAGGAGAGCCTTTGTCCTGGCTCTGGAAGGCGGCCAGAGCAGAGGCTTCGGGATGGAAAGGCATGCACCTTCACAGCAACATTTTGTCAGATTCCCCCCCTTTTGGGTAGTGTCTAATATCGCATCTCGGGTCAGCCAGTGCAGACAATTAAAATGAAAATCCCACAAACACCGTCAATGGTTGCAGAAGGCTGGGGGGGGGGGAAAATAAATAAATAAATCGCAAGGCTTATTTTCCCAAAATAAAATCTCTCTCAGAAAACATATCAAACCAGCCAGCACTCAGCACTGTGAATAAAATTATCAGACTCAATAAATATTTTATGCTCCCATTCTAATTGCCAAAAAAAAAAAAAAAAAGTTAATTTCTGAAGCAAAGTTTTTTTTTCATCTTTATTTTTAAACCCTTAACATAATGACTGAATGCCTAATATGAAATTGATAAATTTTTAAAAGGTTTCTTTGAAAAAATTCAAAGCTGAACTTGAGCAGAAGACCACAGGGAAGTCTATAATCTTTCGTCGGACGCCTGGCACACCACCGCTCCGGCCGGTGCCAGCATTGCATTCTGACAGAACAAGTGTTGCATGAGATGTGAAGGATGACTCCGGTCTGCCGAAAAACCCTGGAGCAGGTGTTCCTCATCCTCATTTGCAATGGAGCATGGCCCCTGGCTCAGTGAGCTGGAGCAAATGCGCTGGCAGGACCCATCATGTACCTGCGTGCTGAGATGCACTAATGATAATGGATGCAGGCCTATTAACCACCCCATTTGTAATGGCACACAACGCTGATTGCTCGGGGAGTGAGTCAGCGGCTTTCCAAGAGGGAGCGGGGAATGCCGGGAACCCATGATCCTTTGTGCATTCCTTATGCTCTGCTGGGTGTACGACTCTGTTAGTCTTTATTTAATAACACAAATGAATACATGATCTGCTACATGATTATACATGAAGATAAGTAGCTCTGGGCAGCGCGGCATCAGCCGGGCTGTCTTGGGCTGCGGATCAACTCCGCTCACGCCTTGGTGGCGGCCTGAGCCACACCAGTGTCAGGGAGGTCCCCAGCTGGGCTGAGGCTGCGAAGCACCGAGCCCAGTGCACAAGTCAAGGGTTTCAGCTTCGAGCTTTAAAGAAAGCTCCTGCTTAGCTTTGGGCGAACGCTGCAGCGCAACTAGGGAAAAACTTGTTATTCTGCTCCTGCCCCCCCATCAGCGTGCTTTCCTTGGAAAAGAAAACCCACAAGAGCAACCTCTACAAGGAGGTACTCATGCACCTTGCTTTTAAATAACTCCTCGCTTCTCTGTTTTGTCTAAACGACTCTTGCTGAAAGCCTGGCTCCCCCCGTGTTGTGGAATAACAAGGCAATTCTGAAAGGACACGCTCATGAAAAGCAACTGTTAATAAATAGATCACATTACTTGTGTGCACTTGGTGCCGCGGCCAACTTAGTTAAATAGTCACTTTTGGGCCAGAATATCGCAATCAGCAAAATACACTGTAATTATTATTGTAAACTTAACTACTGGATTTGCCAGGTTCTTGGCAAAACTGAATAAGCTGCTTACACTGTCTGCTTAGCAGCAGCTCTGTTTTGATTTCCTTGCAAAATGTGTAAGAGGGCTCTTTTGTTACATTTTGCAAAATAGGCGATTTGGTTGCCAATTTAGTCTAACAGGCAAATGTCTCCAATTATTTTGCTTAATAAAGTGCTGCTCTCTGTGCACAACAGGCAACATGTGAAAATAAATAAGAAAGATCAGATATTACTTGAAGTTCCAACAACCACTTTGTATACATATAGTTCCCATTGCAATATGTTATATTTGAAGCTTTATAAATGGGGAAGGAAAAAAAAAAAAAAAAAAGGATTTGTGCACATAAATTCAAAGATAACTGCATCAAAAATGACTGCCACACTCTGGTAGCTTTACATCACTCCGGTAACGCACACAACTAAATATGGCTTAACAGTTGATTTCATTAATTAGTCAAGCATCTCTGTATCTAAACATACAAAGCAACTGCAGCTCACCCACCAGACTGGACCCAACATTTCTATTTTTTCTGCTTTTTCTTTGACAGTCAAAGTTTTCAGTTCAAACAACTGTTCAGGCAAACAAAATAAAAAATAATAATAATAAAGATGCATAGACGCATCACACACCCAGTCTTCCCATGGTCAGGTAAAGCCCGCATATATATGTCTGTGCAGATATATGCAAGAGCAATCATGTTAAGGGAAATTGTGTCCGCTGGTCCACGATATATTTCATCCATGCAGGTACAGCTCGTGAAGACTGGATGTGAGAAGAATGAAGAATGGAGACTTGGCCAATAAATGCAACATCCTAGCATTGGCAATTAACCATACAATATTTTACAATTCTAGTTTTACCCTTGCTCAACTCGTTGCTTTAAAGACCAGACTTGGCATACCAGTCCCCCACCCCCCTGTACACACAAATCGCTTTGCTGGCAGTCACACTGCAGCCATCAAAAGGGCTGGAATTTCTCTATATGTATTGTACAGTATATTTCAAAGGAATTTTTCTGCCATGCACAGTATATCAATACTCAATGTGGGAGTAATTTAACTTCTTAATTTATTGCAGCAGTAACAGCATTTTCAAACTGGTCATAAAATATTCTTGTACTCTTCTAATCTGGGTTTTCAATGTTCTATAATGGGAATTCTATGAATAATATTGGGAAGTGAGAGATATTTTATACGGTATCTCTAAGGGAACAGTGTTATTGCATAAAAGTTAGGTGACATGGGAGAGACTGATAGAGGTGGTGTTTAAAAAAAATTTACCCTTCAGGATTTGTCACATGAATAATAATGATTTAGTGACATTTTCCCTTCCTAAAAATCAAATCTACCAGAAGATAGGGTTACGGAAAGTATGTTTTAATTATGGATGCCTCCGAAGTACAAAGAGCAAACTCAGCTATCTAATGGCCACTGCAAACTATCCAGCTACCCTCTCTTGTCCACTTCTGATTATATTCTTATTATTTGTGGATTCTGCTATTATTGAGCCCCCATGATATCAGGGCCCTGATATAGCACATGCCTCGAAAAACAGGTGCAAGCACCTGGGGGAAGGATTTGCATCAACCCCTGCCCCGCTGGAGGGGAGTAGAGGGCAGATCCATCCTCCTCCTCCTGCAGAGAATGGTCTGCAGCGAGCCAGGCGCTGATCCTGTCACATCTTCCTCCAGCTAGCTTCTGAGCAAGAAGCGTGTTTTCTAACCACAGGATGGAAGATGATAGATGTCCTTCCATGGGAGGCTTGTGCGGATGCTCAGATCCACAGTGCAGCAGCAAGCAGCACTTCCAGCAGTGCTGGCACAGCTTCCCTGCAGATTATTTTTTGAATTTCCTTTCAAGGATATTTGTCCTCTGTTGCTCCCTAGGGGTCAACAGCTGCCTGCCCATCACCTTTCTGATAGGCACACAGTTTTTCCTTGGCTGCAGCGGGAAGCTCGTCCCTCCTCTCAGTCGATGCTCAGCCCCGAGCCCTCTCACCGTGCCGAAGCCTCACAGGTGACACCAGGAGCGGGCAGGTGGCATCGCCTCCCCTGGCCCTGTCTTTTCCACCCCGCTTTGCATTTTTGCAGCAGCGGGCTTCCTGTCGTTGTGCTTTCTGGTTTTTAGCACTCCTGGTGAAATTTATTGTTGTAAAGCGCCCTGAGCACACTGGCAGGGAAAGACAATTACCCAGCATTTCCAGTCTCAGAAAAGTGTAATTGTGATATATCTGTGTGCTGCCTTCCAACCGAGTCCTACAGCCATCGCCACAGCTTTCAAACCCAACACTGGCACCCTGATGCGCTCTCTCCAGTGCACCCTGCAGGAGGAGCTGGGCCCAGGGTTCTGCACTTGGAAATAACCTTAAACAAATTAAGGACTCCCTATGACGTGCAAGGGATTAACAATTGACGCTAGTATTTCACCTCATAAAAGCATGATTGCAAATTTAAATGAGATCTTATCCCAGACTTCGCCATCACGTGATGCTTGGTTGGAGGATGGAGAGCACTTTTTGGTGACATTGTTTTGTGGGGAACCAGTCACTCATTAAACCCAAAGCATTGCATGAAGTATTAAAAGCTCAGCAGCACGTTGCACCAGACACCACCTGGTTTTCCCATGTTTTTCTGGTCACCCCTCAGCAGCTTTTCTGGTCTGTAATATCCATTCCAAAATAAGGAATGGGCCAATGGTTTCTCCCAAGTTCACTCCAACAGTGAAAGAAGGAAGGCACAGGACCTTACTCAAACACCAAGCCCAGGGAATGGGCATCTCCAGGGAGGGCTGTCACACCAGCTTCATTTCTGAGCTCCAAAAAGATCAGTATTTGAAATACTGTCCATATATGCACTGTTTTTTCCTCCTGTGTTTTAATTTACTGCTACTTGGTCATTTTTTTCAGAGACTGAGAACCAAGAATTAAGCATGATTGCACAAGGGATGGCATGGGGCTGTCCTGGGCTGTCCATCTCAACAGCCCAGCACCTGTACTGTACCTGTTCCCCAGGCGAAAGCCACCCCACAGCCTTGACCCACTGTGTGACCTCCTCCTCTTCCCGGGTGGAAGGGCCACAAGTATGCACATTCCACTTTTTATATGAAAGAAGAAGAATTTGTTATGAGCTGACTCGAGAAGGATACAGGATGGATGCAAAGGACAAGTGGCAGAAAATCTCCTTGTGTTCATCATCACAGAGTTTCACAACAATTCAATGCTTTTTGCAAAGCCTAAAGCTTGCTCTCCTGACTCTGTACTAGCTGTGCTTCAGAAACCTCTAACACAGGCCAAAGGAAGCAGGATTTCCAGCTTCCTATCCATGTATTTGCTCACGCATGCACCCACAGACAAGTACACAGACATACAGGTTTTATTTTCCCAAAAAAAAACTTTCTGGACAAAGAGAAGGATCATGGAGTACCAACAGCTCAGGTTAAGTGGTGTTTTTTTCAGTGTCACTGTTTATGCTTTCTGCTACAGAGAAGGCTGAGAGAAACAATAATGCCCCTGACTTGGCCACCCATTTGCAGAGAGCTGGTCAATGTGAAAACATCTGGAGTTTGGTGAGTGCTCCCTTCAAAAATTAAGAAAACTGGATTTCCAAGAGTTTTGTCAAACCTGAGATGTTTCAAACAAAACATTTCAAGCTCAAGTAAATTACTTTCTGGACACACACAAAAAAAGTCATTTTCAAGACAAAAACATTTTCCTGGAAAGTCTCCAAGCATTGCTTTTGCCAAATTCGGAGTTATGCTCGAGGGAGAACAGAGTACCTTTGGCACATCTGCTGAAACTGGAGGAACTGTGTCTCTGGTATGGTGAGGGAGGAGGAATGTAGCAACTTAAGCCTGCTTTCTGGGGTCAGGAAGCACACAGAAGAAGTGATGAAAAACAGCCCAAAGCAAGAGGAGAGCGATTTAGTTTCTCTTCCATGAGGCCTCCTCAGCAGCTTGAGGGAGGGGGAAGGAAAAGAGGGGAAAGCTAGAAAGAAAAATGAACGAACAAAAACTGGAGGCTTTGGGTTTTTTTCCTTCCCAATCTGTGAAGGCTTTTGTAGAGATATCAAAATCAAGAAGAGAGAAATCGGATCAAAACGACTGAGCAGATTCGCTGGTAGCAGAAAATAACGTTGGCTCTTCTCCTTAGGTGGACCGAGAACCACACGGTTCCTCGCTATTGTTAACGGAGGATTTTCCTTCAAGTCCGGCTAATCCATTAAGGGAGCAGGCATGAAGAGGTGATGGGCCAAGGGAAGCTCTGAAAAGGAAACTCAGCAAAATGCAGCTGTGCTGCTGTAAGGGTTGGTGCCTTATCCCGGTGCACAAGACAAAGGATTAGCGCGCTTATCTGGGAGCAGCAAGTGAGCCTCGACAGCGGCACCGCAGCACAAGCACTTACAAGCAGCAGTTAGTGGGCAGCAAGGAGGAAAAAAAGAAAAAGGGAAAAAAAAAATCAATCCATCAGCAGATGCCCTTGGGAGAGGGATATTTGGAGGCTGTCGGAGCAGGGTGGTGCGGAGGGCTGAGGCACCCCGAGGCTGGCGAGGAGCGCAGGGTAGGGGAGCGCCTGGTTCATGAACCTGTCAGTCTAAAAGCCTGTTTGTGCTTAGCCAGTCTGCTGGAAGCACATCTGCTAATATCCACTAAAGAGAAAAATGGTGTAGGGAATACGTGGATGTCTTCTCTGCCTTGCTTGGGAAGCCAAGTACCAAGGACAAAATATCCTGCTTGGGGGAGAAAACAAGGTGAGCGAGCCTGGAAAGGCATGCGAGAAGCTGCCAGGAAGACACTGGGGTTTTCAGTTCTTTTCCCCTCTCTCAGTTAGGGAGAGGGGAAAAAGAAAAAGTGCCCCCCAACCAACAACAGCCCTCATCAGGAAGGGTGTGATGGCAAACGGGGAGGGAGAGTGGTTGCACCCATTTACTGGGTGCTTCGATCCAGTTGCAAAGCCCAGCGAGAACAGCTCTGCAGTCACCCAGACAGAGCTGCAAGAAGCCCTGGCAAGGACAAAATGTGCACTGCCCTGCTCCAGAAACACCCTGCCCGGGTCTATGCGTGGTTGCTGAACAAAAGGATTTTGACAAGTGAGTAATTTCGTATATTGTGTCAACCCCAGCACATAAGTGATGACAAAAAACATGCTAAAAGGATAGTTTGCAGTATGGAGCCTGAAATGAGCAGGAGAAATTTATGAAAAAAAAAAAAAAAAAATTAACATATCTGATTTAGGATCAGAAAGTTTATTTTATCATCATGGATAGTTTTAAAGAAACTTCCTGACCTGTATTTGGGGTAGTCAGAAGCCATAGTCAGAGGGCAAAGGAACAAATAACA